>NC_025695.1:46321386-46355334 GCF_000633955.1 Camelina sativa | reverse complement strand
TTTTTTTTTTTTTTGGTCTACCTCTCCCAATGAGGCACAAACCCTAAGTCGTTTAATTAATTAGTCTTTCCTTTTGCTATCTGATTAGTTAATTACTATCGTCAGAGAAAGAAAAAAAAAACTATTGTTATTTTGCAGATGCTACTTCAATTCTTCCGCGTTGCGTGAGGTCAATACCATAAATAAAGAAGTAACTTTTAAGCTTCTGATTAAGAAATCATACTATTTAAAGAGAATGGCTACCAATATAATGGTCCATATATAGACTAAAAATATTTTCATTGATGGTTTCTTAACATATAAATCTCTAGAAGATCATCATTCATGTGTCAATGACGCTAATCATCGATCTTAAACAACATCTTGGGTTTAAGTCTCATAACTCTTTATTTAAACCCAAACCCTAAAAGTTTATTTGCGACATAACGATTGGCATGGGCTGGGCCAAATAAACGTGGACTCAATTCTCAATATGGGCTTATCATAATTCATCACTATGAAAAAAAAAAAAAAGAAACAGAGTAAAATAACCTTTCTCATTCAGATGTCGGGAACATCAACAGATATCATCATCAGAGAGAGAGAGAGAGGGAGAGAGATCATCGAGATTCATAATAGAACTCTTAAAAACTTGTTATTGAAAAGTTGAAGATGAAGGAGGACAGAGGAGAGGAATCATCTTCTGGTTCTTCAAGAACAAACAACGGCGAAAACGAACCTAGAGAAATCAACATCAGATCATTCTCTTCTGTTCCTTCTTCTCCTCGTAACGCTTCTTCTAAATACGATTTCGTCAAGGTTCGATTTTTTTGGGGTTTTGAATCCTTCTCTTTCTTTCAAAGTTCTGTTTTTTATTTTTTTTTTTCTTATTGACGAGACAAATTGTGTTTTTTTTGTTTTTTTTGGTAGGTGAAAGTATGGCTTGGAGACAACGCAGATCACTACTATGTTCTGTCTCGTTTCCTAGTCTGTAGAATGTTAACTGTTACTAAGGTTTTGTTCAATCTTCACACCAAAACCCTTTTTCTTGAATTGATTCTCACATTGGTTGGTTTGGTTACAATGTTTGCTGATTTTTTGTTTTTTTTTTTTAATTCAGATCCCAAATCATGAGGCTATAAAGATTTCTCTTGAGCTCAAGAAGCTTCTTATTGACAACAGTCTTCTTGATGTGTATGTATGCCCCCCAATTCGTCTTATTAGCGACTTAAATTTACATACTTTCGCATATGTTTGTGACATTAACTTGTCTTTGCAGGTCTCAGTCTGATTTGGAAACCAATTTGTTTAAGGTCACCATACTTTACATCTTTTGATTAGAAGTGTCTTGTGAACGTTTTAAAGTATTCTGATGATGATAGATGATTTCAATTTTTTGCAGCTAATGGAGCGACGTGGTTATGGGGAAGAGTACATTAATCGTTACAATATGATGACAAAGTAATACGCTTTTATTGTTCCATCATCTTTTCTCAAAGTTTTTTGTTTTTGACTTTATATTTTTTGGTGTGGGTTNCACATCTTTTGATTAGAATTGTCTTGTGAACGTTTTAAAGTATTCTGATGATGATAGATGATTTCAATTTTGTTCAGCTAATGGAGCGACGTGGATATGGGGAAGAGTACATTAATCGTTACAATATGATGACAAAGTAATAGGGTTTATGTTTTTTTTTTTTTTTTTGCTCGATCATCTTTTCTCAAAGTTTTATGTTTTTGATTTTATACTTTTTTTTTGTGGGTTTTAGATTTCATCATCAAAGAGGGCCTCTTGTTATACTTGTTTGTGGAACAGCTTGTGTTGGCAAGTCCACTATAGCTACACAACTTGCTCAGAGACTTAACTTGCCAAACGTCTTACAGGTAACTTCTCAGTAACCATTTCTTCATCTGTTCATTCTCATTTGTTTGTGGATTTTTTTGAAAAATCGTATGTGCTCTTTTTTTGTTATACAGACTGACATGGTATATGAACTGCTTCGAACTGCAACTGAGTACGCTTTTCTCCTTTTTAATTTATGTACATTATGGTTCTTCGATTACACAAGTGACTATAGATTAGTGCATTTTGCATAAACATGTTTATTCTTGTTTAATTCAGTGCTCCATTGACATCAACTCCTGTATGGACTCGAGAATTTGGCTCATCAGAAGAGTTGATTACTGAATTCTGTAGAGAATGCAGAATTGTTCGAAAAGGTACTTCCTTTTGCTGTTGGAAGCTGTATGATTCTTTTGCTTTTGTGTTTGTGGATTGTTACACTCTTTATTCTTGTTTTGTATGTGTGTGTTTTGACAATCCTCAATGTCTTGTGGTTTGTTTAGGACTTGGTGGTGATTTGAAGAAAGCAATGAAAGATGGGAAACCAATTATAATTGAGGTAAAATTGTTTGTGAAAGCTTCATAAGTTTGGATTATATTCCGGTTGTTACACTTGTTTTCTAATCTTGGCCAAATTATTACAGGGAAGACATTTAGATCCAAGCATATACTTAATGAATGATGAGAACAAAGCTCCATCAAATGATCCCGAGAAGAGCAGCAGCGCAGAAACAAACTCTTCAAGAGATTTAACATCGGATAAAAATCCCGAGGCAGGTTCTTCTGACACGAAAGAAACCGAGAATAGTACTATGAAACCACATTCTCAGGATGAAGCCATGGCATCTACTGAAGCTATGGACCAGTCAGAAAAAGTTACACAATGTAAAATCGACAGCATATCCTTTTTTTCTTTTTTTTTTTGTGAAAATTCTTGCATTTACCTCTTTATGATTGTTATAGTTCTATTTTGTTTTGTGTGTGCAGCTGAAAGTTCGAGAGATGCTGAAAAGAAAAGCAAATCTGCAGATGGAAGTGGGAAGACGAAATCTGGCCCTGAACCAATAGTCATATCTATTGTTTTAAAGATGTCTGAATTCGACCATAAGGTGAATCAAAGTTTGTTCATTTCAAGATTCAAGCTATATAACTTGTAAGTAGTCTTTCTCTATTCTTTGTTTTCTTAATCTCATTTTCTCAGGCTTTGTTAGAGGAGTGGATCTCTTCCCGTACGTCTGGAGAGAAATATACATCTAAGGTATTAAGACAACCTGAAGCTTAAAAAAGATCACTAAACTGATCTTGAAAGTTGTATGAACACATGTTTGGCTTTTCTTGTTGCAGGAGAAAGACAGACTAATTACAAACCTAAAGACCATTGAAGACTACCTTTGTTCCTTCAACTCACAGGTTTGTTTGCTCCTTCATCACTCATTAATTCCTTTTCAGGTTTTTACGGTTCTAACAATTCTTATTTGTGAAAATCAGGGAGTGACTGTTGTAAATATATCCGCCACCACATTCCCGCAGACACTAGATTGGCTTCACAACTATCTTCTTCAGGTAAAGAAGTCAGCAAATTAATAAATTTGAAAGTTCTAAATTATAAACAGAAACTGTAACCGTATTCTTCAAATGTTGTAGCGTATCGAGGAAGGGATCCGATCATCAGAGAATGAGGCGCCAAAGTAAGATTTGACTCATTCAGAAGAAGTCTCGAGGAGGCTAGAGTCGTCTTCTTCTATACTGTAATCTTGTTTGAAAATTGTAATACAGTTAAAACAATTGAGATTAGAGAGATGTCAAGGATTTTAGAAACATTTCGATAGCGGGTATTGTGTTCTATAGTGTCGTTGTCACTCGTTATAAAAAAACATTGTCAGACAAGTTCTTGCAAATAAATTTGTTGCATGAACTAATACATGGATCTTTCCCTATGTATGGGATCGACATTATAGTAAAGTTCATGCACTTGAGCTTTGATTATCCCATCTTTCAACATTATGGGGACCATGGTTCTCTGTCTCCATTTGGTTGAGGCTCTTGAATCTAGCTCTGCCTCGATTCCTCCCTAAAGAGTCAAAGAAGAGAGATGCTTTTCCTTCACTCTTCAGGCTGAACAATTAGTTCCACAACAATGAAAACAAGATGGACGGAAACATGGATTGACTTACTGCAAAATCCTAGATTTGTGAACTTCTGGTTATGCAAATAAATGTAAAATTTGAAAATCAGGTTAGAAAGGAAAAAAAAAAGATGGAGATGCGGGGTATCGATCCCCGTACCTCTCGCATGCTAAGCGAGCGCTCTACCATCTGAGCTACATCCCCATTTGATTTTAAACCCTATACACACCAATAAATAGTTTAGTATACACTAGATAACGGTCTCTCCTTAAAATCCTCTTTATAAAGTAGTCCGAGCGAGCATCCTAAACCCTAAACTTATCTTTCTCTCTATTCCTGGGTCTCTGATACTAAACGCCGTTTCTTCTTCATAATCTTCTTCTTTTGTTTTCATATATGAATTGACTAGTACATAGGATTTGGTTGTTCAAAGTTCTTGAGATGCGTTTTTCAATAGTTTTTTCAAGCTAAAGTTTTTAAGTTTTGAGTTGTTTAGTAATTAAGTTTGGGGTTTGTGTTGTTTTTGCAAGTGACGATTACAAGACAGGGACATCAGAAATAAATCTGTGTTGACTATAGTCTATAATGGGAATCTCTCTGATGCTTCTACACAAAATTTCTCCATTACTTTCAAAAAACCTTTTTTTTTAAGTTTGATTCAAAGTTTTTAGCAAAGGCTTTACCAATGATGGATTTCAAATAATCATCAGATCTGATTCATATATGATTACAATCATTGATGCTGAGGTAAAGCCAAAAACTTTGACATCCAAATCTTTCTCTGTTTTGTTTTAGATCTTAACACATTGATTCTTTCATAATTAAACTATATTGAAACAGAGTAAAGGTCTTAATCCAGAGAAGATCAACAGTGTAGAAGCATGTTCCTTCTTACATTAAGTAATAGAATTGAAAACTTTGAAGTCGTAATAAGGTTACTAAATTGTAGAAATAAGACATATTTAGATTTCAATACAGATTGGTTCAATCTTATGAGGCTAATTGAAATTACCATTGCTAGTTATAATGACTGATGAGCTGAAACTAAAAATAACCAAAAAACCTAAAATGCAAATCCAATCATAACAATATCTACAACTCAAGAATCCTTACGAAACGATCATGTCTTCATAGCATTACTTTTTCATATTGTTCCTCTGTTTTATAACCGAAGCTGCTGCTACTTTGGTAGTGTTTGAAGGGGTTGAGATTCATTTTTAGTTCCCCAACCGATGCTAAAGCCGCCAGTTCCTTCTCGTCCAATCCCTTTGCTGGCCCGAGGCTGCTGCATCTTTCACTCCCGTGCTTTTCCAAAGCTTTCTTGAACTTACTGATCTGCACATTCCAATCATAAAAAGTGCATCATCAGCAAAAAAAAACGCCAAATGATATGAAAACTTCAAAATGGCCTTTTTGATTATAAAGGTATTTTTTTTGCTTACGGTGGCAATAGTGCAGCTAAAGCTACAGACTTTACCCTCAGCGCCTCTATAAAACTTAAAGAAAGGAAGCACATGAATGTTAAGGCCATGACACATTGTCCTAAGCTCTTCTTGATTCACTTTGAGAAATATCACATCTGGGTTTGATTCAGCCAATTGACAGACCTGTTTATATAAAATACCAAAAACACATCAATTATACTGAAAATCTCAGAAACCAAAATTAAAAAGTTGAAACTAGTTGTAAATTGATACCTTAGGGTGGAGAGATTTGCAGCCACCACAAGCAGGAGAGAAGAAATGAAGAACAACCAATCTATCACCAGCGTTTAACAAAGAGTCAACAAGATGATTAGCAGAATGAATCTCTAACATGTGGTGTTTCGTTGACTTTTCCCACCATCTCATTCCTCTACTCGTACCAGTTGATGATGTCTTCTTCACCTGAAACTAAACCATTTCAAACACACAAATCCGATTCAGAAATCTATATATAAAACCACAAAATTCGAAAAAGAGATGTTTTTTTTTTCTTTTTCTTTCTGTTCTTTGCTTACCGGAGCAACAGAGGAAGAAGAAGAAGAAGAAGAGAAGGCAGTAGTAGTAAGGGTATGGTTGGTGAAATCTGGTGAAGCCATGGGGTGTTGCTGTTCCTTCAAATCAAGGCTCATAACCGGATAAAGTTTCGATTTTTTTGATGTATTCTCCTGAGAAAACGGAGAAAACCCATGATTGGTTCCAAGAGATGTAATTGCTTCCATGTCAAAAATCTTGTGTTTACAAAAAGGGAAAGCAAACAAAAACTCAAAACAGAGTTTCTGTAATCTGATTATTTTTAAAAATAAAAAATAAAAGAGCAAGATTTTTGAATGAGAGAAATCACAAAAAGCTCATCACTTTATTGACCTCTCGATATCAATGTAAGAACAACAACAACAACACACAGTTTATGCAGAAACTTGGGTAAGTTCGTAGGGGTGGGTCCTTTTTTTTTTTTTTTAATCACTTTATCCATTTCCCATATTGTTTTCACCGTTGATGTCGTGATTTGTGCTATAATTAACTCACACACAAACAGATTGATTAACGACTGTTGACCAATATATTTGAATGACATTATCATTGGTCAATAAAAACTAAAGATCCGGATTAGGGTGTTCACTAATTACTAGGATTTCATGATAAGCTTTTATCAGAAAAATTATCCACTAATAAATCAAAATTACTACTCCCTCCTTGTGGGTAAAAAAAGAAAGAAAGATAAGAACATCATTGTCAGAGGCGTCGCATGAAAACGTGGAGCTGACTGTGTATTAGTCTTTTCCTCGTTGTATAGTGTCCCCACTTGCCTTTTTATACAAACACTATATATGGTGTATATTTGCATAATTGTTGTAACTGGATCTATGTATATTAATTACAAAAAGAATTACCAATTTCTGTTTAGTTGATTAAACAAGTTTGTGAAAATTATTTTTTTTTTTTTTTAAGAAGAAGAAAATGAATTTGTTAATATTAATTTTTAAAAACAAAATGCTATGAATAGCTTGTTTTTTAAAATAAATGTTTGTTACATTGTCAGACACTAGTTTTCCTTTTCTGTAATTTCATTATATATTTGGTTTGTTTGCATTATCCATTATCTGCTTCTTCTTCTTTTTTTTGATAAAAATAGAAAGATTGTGTGCAGCTGCAGCCCATAGTTTTTTTTCTTGCTTAATTTTGGATTTAGAAGTAAAAATATGGTCCAAAATACTCCAAAAGCGGCCCACAGGATTTAGATCCAAAACAATTGCCTAGAAACTAGGAGCTACATGGTATTAATATATTCAAGGTTAAATAATTTTTAATATTTTATGTTAAATATTCATCAATAGTTTTAAACTTTTAATACCTACTAGGTTTTGAACCCACGTGTAGCATGAGTTTATTTGATATATTTTGATAAAAATTATATATGATTGATTACGATAATAAAATATTATTTCATAAAAAAAATGAAAATTAGTATTAAGGAAAAAATTAAATTTCATATGCACAATTTTTTAAAATATAAAATTATTTATGTTATAAAATCAAATCTGATAAAAAAATCATAAATTTAACTTGACGTTCATGCGAGACAAATCAAACTGATGATCTCACATATCCTAAACCATTTCTTTGACCACAAGAAAAACGAAACAATTTTATAATCATGAATTTAACTCGTTTTCATATTTAATTGATCGTTACCACTTATGTTTTCGTGTTTTTTATTCAATGTTTTTTTATTTTTCATATTCTTTCTTGTCATTTTCATTGTCAAATTTTGTGTTAATTGTCATCATAACTTTTACCGTTTGGTTCTTCGTTATACTCTTTTTATTCTTCTTCCTCGTCAACTTTTTCACATTCTTCCACTAAAAAACTTTTTTTTTTTTTATTACCACACAACTTGTTAACCCATCAAACTCCAAGAACAAAATCATTTCTTTTCTCATAAAATTTGTAAAATTCATGGCTACCAGCATAGTTATCACATGCACCCAATTATTGACAATTTTATCCATATACTTATTTGGTTTTAGATTCACGCGTTTAGAAACTTCTCAAACCAAAATCCTTACTTGGTTTATAATATTTTAAAAACATAATAAAATATACTAATAATTATTTATTTAATATGAATCATATGATATATAGAAATATGAGTACAATATAAGAACATATTAATTATAAATAAATAATATTAATTATATTATATCATCAAATAATATCAACCGTATCATATTATCAAATAACCGTAACCGTATATAACAGTAACCGCTTGAACCGTAACCGTATTTAAACGTAACTGTTTAACCGTTTAACCGTTTGTTAAACGGTTCTGGTTAAGGTTACAAAATTTTTTAACCATAACCGATGGTTAATAAACTTTAACCGTGACAATTGTAACTCTGGTCATGCCTATGTATAGCTAATAAAACATGTGTGTTTGTCGTCCATCTTTCTTCTTTAAACCTCAAAATTTGACTCAAACATCAAATTAAGGTCTTGCGATGTCAATCCTTCTTCCTTAGACCCAAAAATAAAAAATTAACGAAAGAATATCACTCATCTATAACATCATACACAAAAATATGTTTTACAGCTCATAAGAAATAAAAAGCACAAATGTAGATAAATAAGATAATTTATGTTTTGCATCAATATTTATGATATTTTAAACTTTGAAAAGGTTTTGAAATATAAAATTTGAACCTTTTACAAATTTTCCATATTTATAATATTTTAAACTTTTAAAATTTAAAACTTATAATATTTAAAAACTTTTTAAAAGCTAAGAACTTTTAAAAGTTTCAATATTTATAATATTTAAACTTTTCAAATTTTTAAATATTATAATATTTTTTTGAAACTGTTTAAAGTTTTAATTTGATCAAATAAACACCAGATCAAACCAAATAAAACTTTTAAACTTGGACGCATGATAAATCAAGCTTTCCTGTTCATTCATTGTTGGAAACATATTAATCTTATTTATACTGGTTCTGAACTATTGTCTAAAAAATTTCTAGCCGATGTGAGATATTGTACTTAGTTCTTTGATTTTCATAAACTTAAAATTTTCCTTTTTCTAAAAAATTTTGTAAATTTAAAAAATGTTAATGAATGGTAGGTTGTTTAAAATAATTATTAATATAGAAAATTCTGAAAATTGTATAAAATGTTAATAAGTGATATGTCAAATTTCTATTGGTTGTTTAAAATCCTATGTGGACGGCCTTAGGAGCTTATAGCTCATACTTTTTATTAGTATAGATTAAATTAAATCTTACAAAAATTTAGTGATTATTAATTGCGATTATAAAATCATTCAGTAGATATTATTAGTAATAATCATAATCTTAATAGTGATAATTTAAATTTAATTCATTAAAAATAATAAATAACATCATTAAGCAAAAAAAAAACATAGTAGAAACTTATAAATGGTACAACTTAAAATGCTAGAAAATATGAATAAACATCTTAAATAATGATAAAAAATAGTATAATGAACCTACCTCACGACCTCTTTCTATATATGCTCGACGTCGGCGACGACGAGTTCGTTCTCTTGCATTGTTTGCCTCTTGAAGTTTTTCAAATGCCTTATCAAATGCGTTATCAAAAAAAACATCAAATGCCTTATCAAATATCTCTTCAATTGCGTTATCAAATGCTTCATCTAATGAAGAATTGAGTGAATTAGGAATAGGATACGACATGAAGTAGATGAAGATGACGTGAAGAAGAAGTTTCTTTGGTTCAAATTTAAAAAAAAGGTAGTGAAAGAGAGAAGATTTTTAAGATTGAAGTTAAAGTTGATGTGAAGCGATGAGAAGAAACAGAGAGATTTATGTTTGGTTCTAAAAAAAAAACAGAGTTTAAGAAGAATGAAGAAGAAGAAGAAGTCTCTTTGGTTTAAATAAAACAAAAAGGTGTTGACCAAAAAAATAAAAACAAAAAGGTAGAGAAAGAGATAAAGATTTTTATGAAATTAGCCCTGCGATCTATAAACATATAGAAAAAGAGAATATTGTATATTCTCTGTATATGAAAAAAGCAAACATCAAATCCTCTTAAAATATTCCTTTCGAATATATATTCGAGTTTTCTTGACAGATGGATATGATGTTTCTTTTACAAGAGACTCTTTACTTATTTTGATTTGATCTTTGCTTATGCAGACAGTTTTTTACTTTTGCATAGAATTTAGATGGTTAATGAGATGGCGACAAAGTTTGCAAATCTAGTTATTCTCCATATTTGATCTCAGTTTCTTTAGATGTTTAATGGAGTTAACCACACACTTAAATTTCAACGTCCACACAATCCTCTGAACTAGGGTCTCACTTCAGTTTTGGAAGTTTTGGATTTAATGGTTCAACTTATAAATTATAGTAAGAGACTTTGGTTAGTTAGGAAGGGCAGAGAGACGTGAGTTAAAAGATAATACTATTAATTATGCAGAACGTGAAACATAATTAACAACAAAGTGATATTGGGAGATGATACAATTTAAAAAAAAACACAGATGGGGAGATGTCATACAACTTAAGTTTAAAGACACAAATGTGAAAACTTTATTGCATTTCAAGATTAGAACATTCTTGATCAAGGTTTCTTCTTTCATTTAAAGTTGTTTTGTTTTCGCAAGAAGACTTCTAAGCACTTCCATCCCTTGATAGTTTATTTCGCTCCGCTATGACTTTCTCTTTTAGCGTCCACAGGTTCTCGAGACTTGATCGAGAATTCGTCTCTCTTTTTTCAATTGTTGTCTTAATTAGTGGCAACCTTCTCCCCCTTTCGCTTTGATGACTTAGTGGCAACCTTCTCTTTTTTCTTTTGCCATCTTTGCTTGCAATGGTTCCAATTCCGTGTTGATAAGCCTACAACAGAGGAGCTATTTGAAAAATATGTAGCAATTCTTTTCCAAAAAGAAAAGCGGATCCTTTTTGTTCATTACCCACAATTGGGTCTGTGCTAGTGTTTAACCATGCACTAATAAGAACGACATCTTCAGCTGGAGAATTTGGAGTCTAAACTTTTTATTATTTTTAATCAAGAGTTTCTAAACAAGTTGCTCCAATGGGATTGCTCTTCGTAACTCAATGATTTTTTAAACTATACTCAAAAAAGTATATATTTCGTATAACTTTTGTTTTTGGGCTTTTTATAAAAACTTCCTCTCGATTCAGTGTTGTGCCCTAAAACCCCTAAGAACAAAGAAAAAAACAAAAAAAACTCGTCGTCGAGATGGCTGCTGCTGCGTTAAGAAGGATTCAGATTCAAGGTCTTCGAACTCTGAGTCTCTGAACAAGGTTAGTTGGTCTCTCTCTACGTTTATACATGCATGTTGAATAATGTTCTTTATAGCGAAGTGATGGGTGATAATATTATATTTAGGCATGCGATTTTTTTTTTTTTGTCAACAATTAGGGATGTGATTTTGTGGAATGATATGCGTATCATATATTCATTTTTTGCCTCGGTGAGAGGAATACTAGCTACTTTTTATAATATTTTTCAAGATATTCACCCAATTTTGTTTTTGTTTTTCTCCTTCTTTCAGCCTTACCACCAAGGCTGTTTTTACTCCACCACCAATGTTCCAGCTGATCTTGAGACTGCAACTTTGCAAGCCCACTGCGTCATAGCAGATGCTGAGAAACGAATCATGAAGAATAACCATGTGATCATGGACTTGAGGTTTTACATTTCCAGCATCAAGAAAGCTATGGAGTCTAAAGATGTTGACACCATGAAGACCCAGATCAGAAAAATCGAAGAATACACTAAGAAACTAGACACCAACACTGAAAAAGAAGACAACAAGGACAAGTCTCAAGAACAACCTTTTGGTACCTAAGTTTCTGTCACCAGCACCAGCATCATTAAAAAAATTGGTACGGGGAAATGGCACGTGGAAACTCAACGAGAAGGCTTTGGTTCAAAACTTTCAGTTTTGGGATCTAATTAATGAATCAGTTTTGGTTTTGTTTCAAGGAGTGTTAACCTTTTCTTTTTTTCTCGAGATTTTCATGTGCTGCCTTTCTTTTTTTTTTTTTTGGACAAACGGTTGTTTCAATTCAATCAGACAGAAACAATACAAAGAAGAGGATATAAAATCCCAAAGTTTAAAAAGTAACATACAAAGGTTTTCCCCAAAACCATAAGCATAAATAAAAAAAAATAGAACATCAAGCAAGGATCCATGATAGCTATGAAACAAATGCTATGGAGCAGATGGGTACATGCGGCATCAAGGTTGCAAGAATGGTCGTCGTCGATGAGTTCGACAGATGACAAGTTGGTCACAGTCAAGAGACATTGTGCCGTTGAAATGGTAGGTAGAGCCAAAAAGCTCGCCTGGGTGAAGAGCACTAGCGGAAGCAAGGCCAGAGCAAGGAGTTGGGGGACAAAAGTCCGGGTGGTGATGGAGGTGAAGATATTGGGCTTCTTGAGGCGGCGGTGTTTAAAGCAATTGGTCGGAATTGTCGAGGGGTGATTGTTGATTGAGAAACCTCTAAGACCAAAATCACCTCCTCGGTATTGTGTCATCAGAGCTGCGGTGCCATAAGACTTCAAAAGTTTAGGCGAGGTAGAGTTCATCATTGGAGCTAAAACCAGGGTTCGTAAGCAGCATGTGTAAATGCGTATCATAAGTGGTGGATCCTCTCTGCCATGAAAATGGTGATCAAGAATTCCACACACGTTATGAAGCCGGTAAGATATTGATAGATAGAAACCATGCTTGAGCTTCGAGCGAGAGGTTGATTGTATTGTGTTGTGAGCAGTAGAGCTTACCAATGAAGTGATTAGCAGGTGCAAGGAATACGTGTAAGACCGTGACAAATCAGGTGGATCCTCTCTGCCATGGAGATGGTGATCAAGAATTCCACACAAAGATTGTGATCGGCAATACACAGAACATGAATCAACAGACCTGAGCTTCAGGAAATATGGTGGGTGATGGGGGTTGACACCCCTTTGATAAAACCAGTTTCGGGATTCACCCGACCAAGTCAAGAGCAGAGCAAACACCATAGTTCTAACATACCCTTTATACATCCAAGACAGCCTATCTAAATGGGTTCTCTGATGCAGTCTTCGAACACCGAGTAAAGCCACAAATTCTAGACAAAGTCGACAGGATAATAGAGGGTTAGATAGATAGAACCTGGGCTTTTGGAATTTGGGCAAATCCTTCTGTAAAGCTAACATGCCGATCTTTGTTTTGATGTTCATCCACAGGAAAAGTGCTGTGATAAATCGGAAGAGATGATACATACAGCGGCTGACCAGGGAGAGTGAAGGGAAATTCTGCGTCTCCGGTGAAAGCAGATACAGAGCTGCCAAGCTCAGGGAATGGTATGTGTTCAAGATGGTAGCCCAAAAGCGGAGAAAAATCATTTCTCTGGAGGATTCCTCACTAACCGTCGCCTCCGTCTCCCCTTGCCAAGGCTCGGGTGACATTGGGGAAGAGAAATCTGCAGAGGTGATTGCATTCCGGATCGATGATTAAAGAGACAAGGGGACTTGATTTCCGTCGGCAGTGAGGTTGGATCTGGTTGATTGAGGGGGTTTGCATCGGTTGTAAAACGAGAACCAAAAGGGGAAAAAAAGATTGAAAAAGGAAACTAAGAAAGCAGAGAGAATACAGAGCGGAAGCTATGGTAAGCAAATATTTATCATCAAAATACAATTTAAAGTATTTATAGAGTTTATTACTTGGAAAGGACTTTTTGTGATGGTATTTGTGGGATGTGGGACTTTCCAAATACCTTCGTTGATTTGCCACATTTTTATATCTAATTTACACATGATGTTTGGGTTTACTAGGTTACAGTTTTTTTAGAGTATAGTTAAATTATGTTACCAAGTATATTTTTTATGAAAAAAAACTCTGAAATATTTCATATTTAAAAATGGCAAAAATAGCAAATCTGAAAATTATTCAGACAAATGGTAAAAACAAAAGATTTGGCTCAATAAATGGCATTTTGTGTAAAAATCCCAGTATTTATATATCATTGGGATTTTTTTTTTGCGAATAATGCACTTTTTGATTGAAACTGATTTATCAAGAATCGATTGTGTTGGGGTTGGAATTGAAATCTTACAAGAACCGAGTAGCAACTCAATAATTTTACAAATACACGTAAAACCCAACATATAATCCTCTGTATAATAAAACGGAAGTACACAACCTTCTTTTGTAGACTAAATAATATGGGTTATAAGATTAATTATTTGATTATTTGATAGGTTATATGGATTGTAACCATTAGTTATATCTCGATTTCAGATCTTCTTAATTAAAAAGGATATTCAAAAAAAAAAAAGCTCTACAGAATATTTAATTAACTATATATAGGCAACAAAATCTCAAAATTTAATCATTCTTCGGTGGATTAAGAGTGATTTTCGATTATACTAGAAACTAATCAAAATAACAAAAATAATGTTTATTATGATTGATTTGATAAATTTCAAAAAATTTAGGCTAATCCACGGAACAATCATAAGAAATCTCAAAAATATTTCAAGTCCTCATATTTAACATATGATTTTATTGTATAATGTTTTATTCACAACAACTTTTAAAAACAATCACATAAATTATATTTTATATAAAAATTATAATATAAATAAAAAGAATTTCAATCCGTGCTCTAGCACGGGTCCTAATCTAGTGATATAGTAAATCGTCTACAACTTATAGACGTACATCATTGTCGATCGTCGAGTTTGAATCTGGGTTTATAACATGCTAACACTAACTCAAATTCATATGTTACAAAAAAAAAATTTTTAAAAACAGTTTTTTTATAATGCTTTGTGCTATTTTACATATGTAGTAGTATTTATGATTGACCATTTGCGCGCCCAAGTATGATCACACTTTTATTGAACCCCACAGTTCGGAGCCCAACATATGAAAATGGGTCAAAATAAGTAATCACCAAAAAAGCTAGCACCATTGATTTGGTTTTTAGGCCTAGCACTGTATCACATGTTACAATTATGCATTTTTCTCATCGTCTTCTGATAAACTAACAATTATGCTTGTTTTATCCGAGTATTTAAACAAATGAGACAGGGGGCTCTATGTTTGTGTTATCGCTATCATTAACCAAATTGCTAACACGATAACTATGACGCTCACTGGCTTACATAACACTGAATAATTTAGTTTTTTAAAAAAAAAATTAGGAAACCTACTACGTACAGTGAAAAAACAATTGATGATACTTTATATGCCATTAAACACAAATATACCGATTAAACAGTTTAATTTGTATATTGTTCTATAATTTGCAAAACTAAAGAACAGAAAATATATATGCCATTAAACACAAATATACCGATTTGAGTTGGAAGCACGTACATAAAAATATATATAATCTGGCCAACTCTGCTCGGGTTTTAATTAAGCTATTCATAAGCTGGTTGGTTTTAATCTTCATCGTCTCTTCAACATGTAGACACTTGGCCATTCGCCTAAATTTCTGGTATTAGGAAATAAAAATGACGTGGTATATTATAAAATTTAATTTGACTATAATACAAAATCAAAGGCTTACGATTAGCGAAGAGACCAGAAGGTCTTTGCAATCGTTCATATTGATACGTGGTCTTGTCTTACTGGATAATTTCCTTAAAGAGAAATATTCGTAGCTTTCTTACCACCTAATTTGCAACATCTTCTATAAGCAGAATTTTAATTTTATTAGCCGACCATATTTAATTTTATAAAAATATTTTTTTATCAATTGAAAATATTATCGACTTGTTTGACATTTTGTGCATACTAGTCGTCTAGTTCTTTAATTAGGCGGGATTTTCTAAAACAGAAAATAAATGTCTATTGCATAAAATATACTAGTATAGTATATAACTAGCTAGGGTGATATTACGAGTTTTGATCCTTCTTCAGCCACTAGGTCAGGTGCAGAAGTCTAAGTGAGTGCGTATAATGTTATTATCAGAGCTTAGAAGCGTAGATGATCTTTCTTTTTACTATGTTTAGATACGTAATTGTGGTAAATGCAGTGTCAGTGTGTCACTCTGATTTGGCTAAACTAAAGAGCAAACAAATGAACATGAAACAAGTTGTAGAGAATATGCTATATTCTTCTAACTTTTTTATTTATTTTTTCTTTCTTTTTTTGTGATTTAGGTCAATACGTGAGATCCATTTTTTATTATCTATAGCTAGTGTTTAATTAATAGACGTGAGGCGCCAACTTATGCATTTTGTAATTTCATTGCATGAAAAGGTGCTACTTTTGAGTATATTAATAGAACAATAAAAAAATGTAATATGCGCTGTCCCGCCATTTTCCTCAATCTTCGTTTGATATAAAAACTTATTTCTATAAATGTGGGAGTCACCAAATCGTTAGGAATTGTGATCATAGAAGCATCCCGCAATATTTGAATAAGACTTATCTAATCCAAATTTTGATAGTGGTTCAAGAAAGTTTATATACTACTTTTAAAGTTTACAAAACTCACACTTATCGTTAAGTGAATCTAATAAATTTAAAAGATGTTATATAGAATTCTCACATTTCATATACCTACGTTGCTAAAAGAATATTGTTTAAAACTTTTAACATATCAATATCATACATACTTGGCTAAACTCCTCTTGAGTCTTATGTAAACTGTTTATAGGCCGTTTGAAGGAAACGTTAAGTGTGAAAGAAATGGATTAGATGACGAAATTGATAATATTAGCACATTAATAACTACTCGTACCAATAGAGATTTCTTTCTATTTGTAATTGTTATTGGAGATAAAAGAAAAAAATCACGGGATGATGAAATGTATACTGTACGACAATCTTAATTGTTTGGTAAAACTCAACTATGCCAAAGATGATAAATGAAAATATTTCTCGTGCTTATTATATTCTACTTAATTTTAATATATGTATTGTTGGTGAGGGATTTAGCATCCCGACATTCCGACTTAAACCAAAAGTAAACTAAGTAATTTTGCATATCAGCTAAATCGGGGAATTCTTCTTTTTTAACCATTTAAATGGGCCTGTAAGCAGAAATCCAGCAAAGTTACTTGACCGACTTCCGAGATCGCCACTGAGTCCGACCTGATCATCAAAAGAGTAAATTTACCATATCTTTAATCGAATATTTTAAGAAAATATATTTATCTTGTAATCAATGCATTTATATAAATAAAAGGATATCCTCTTCTTGTAACATTATCCAACACTTAATACAATAACCCTAGTTTTTTAGCCAAACTCTTACTTGTTCCTCAAGAGATTTCAATTCTTTTACTTTTTTTAACTTTGATTCGATCTTAAAAAGAGTTCTTTATTGAATTTGTTTCTCCTTTGAAACAAATTCATTGTCAGAAACCTAATTTCTACATGCATAATTATAACAAATGGAAAATATGAAATGGTGCTGCCTAAAACTTTGTGCGTTATATTTTCCAAATTATTTTCTTATCAACCAATTTTATTACAATCAAAATGAAAATAAAAAGAAATGCTTTATTTTATTATTTTTTAAGAAAAATATTTATACATTTGACTGGTCCTTTCTTTCCATCATGGACAAAACGGTGTTGCATTTGGATTTTTTTTCAATTCCATTTCCTTACAAACATAAATTATTTTTTCCATGGTTTCATTTTCTTGTATTCTCTATCCGAACCTGAAAAAGGGACCACTCATAAATTTATTTTGTCTACTAATTTAGATATTAGTTCAGATGCAACATTTAATGGTTTAATAACCAACTTAAAACAGATTCTACCATATCATCATCTTTTACTAGGACTAGTTAGTTCGTATTAATTATCTGTGAACAATGTAACTACAATTTTATCGGATAAAAGTACTCACTAATTAAAATTAGTATTTTTACTTCAAAAATACTCAATTTATCGATTTTTGGCATTATGTCACAATCATCGTAATGTTAAAATATTGAATTTAAATTACAATAGATATATTATAGTAGAATACATGAATAATGACTTCAGTAAGTTAATGAAAATAAAATGGTTGATACAATTTTCATAGAAAAATATATCTTCATACTAAGTTATGGAATCCGTCATATTTTTTGGAACATAAACAGACAGCTACATGCAAAAAAAAAGATATAACAACTGGAATCTAGGCGAACATCCACTCTGAACAGCTTTTCCAGTCCTAAATAAATGCTAAAAATTGATGGTACCAAAATCAAAATGTGTTAGAAATACACCGAACCCACTTCACTCTTCAAAATAGAAAGCTCTATGTATTTCTTTGACCTTTTCGAAGTGTTTGTTCTTTTTTTATATAATCGTAATAAAACTTTGACGAATAAAGAACCAATAAAAGTACTAGCAGAGACATCATTTGTCAATCATGCCTTCTTGATTCTTCTTTTGGAAAGAGTGTTATAAAGTTAAATTATATTTATTGCTAAACATTACTATCTTACATATTAAATTGGTACCGAGTCATCTAAATTTCAACTTTTTAGTATTCTTATTTGCTTAACAAGCACGGACGACTTTCTAGTTTATAATTTGTAATTTGTTCGATCTCATAAAAGTGGTTAGATATGGTTACTGAATACAAATATACAAAGATAATTTATTTATCTAATTTTTAAAAAATATCTATTATAGAGAAATGAAAAAAGTTTATAAAATGAAATGTCTATACGAGAAAAGTTTAAGATATATATATATATATTTTGACGTCAGCATAGGTTAATATTTTAAAGTATGTTCCATCATTCTTCACAAACGAATAAAGAAAGATGACATTGCATATCATAATTAAACTTTGGGATTTAGTTACGCAATTTCCACTTTCTTTATGAAATATATATCGAAAGCATGCATGAACACCAAAGTATTTACTATTTAGATAGTCACTAAACAGAAACTGTTTCCACCAGAAATATTCAAAACCAAAAAAAGAAGAATTCAAAACCATATACAGTAAAACCTCTATAAATTAATAATGTTAGGACTAAGACATTTTATTAATTTATAGTGATATTAATTTATCAATAAATTAATAATTATTATTTTATAGTGTAAATTAATAATTATTAATTTATAGGTATATTTTTAATTGCTCAATTTTTTAAAATAATGAATTGAGACAATTTTTGCAGAATAAGATTAAAATTTTGGATGTTGTAAATTTTATGTTATTGAAATTGAATTTGAAATAATTAAAAAATATTTTTGACAATGAATTACAAATATTGTAGACAAATTTACTTATATACATGACATAAATATTCAAATTTATGAATAAGAATATCAATTATCGTATTTTAATAGTCTATCAATCTATCCAAATGTAAATGATGCATATTTAGAAATTGAAAACTTTAAAAAATTTGACGTGCTTTATGGAATGTTATAGAATATTTTATATCATTATATTTTAAAGATACAATATAACAATTGTTTTATGGATATGAGGTTTAAGAGAAACATATTTTACTATATCAGCATATATATATATATGTATGTAATTTTACATGATTATTAATTTATGATATTATTGGGACCATATTTTATATAGGGATTTCAAAAAATTTATTATCTTATTATCTTATCGAATTTTATTATTTTTTACACTGTTCCGACTTGGGACTAGCAAAATTTATTAATTTATAGTGTTTATTAATTTATAGAGTATTAATTTATAGAGGTTTTACTGTAGTTATTTCTCTGTAACTTATTTTTCTAAGGCATTCATGTCATTATATATTCATTGTAATACTTAACTGACGTAATAAGGTTGTAGATCATTCTTTGTATTTTTCAGTACAATTATAGTAACCATGTTTAATGCGTTAGATTCAAATAATCATAATTATCCGTTCTCTTGTAAATACGCAAATATATATAATTTTCTAGTTCCTATAGCGATTCAAAAACTGTTTTTTTTCTCAAGGTCTGATCATTTATTTTTTCAAATTAAATTATTTCTTACGAATATTTAGAAAAGCTCAGAAAAAGTTTTGTAAAAGGGGAAAGTGCTAAAACAACCTACCCAAGTTGCGTTACACACTACGTATCTTTCTCATCACACAAAAAAATGGGGAAATACATTTTTTTTCCTTTTCTTTCAAATTCTTATTAAAAAAAACAAAATTTTCGTTTTGACGTAATTTTCCTATAATTAAGAAAATGAAATATTGAAATATTGTTTTTCTCCACTCCTTCAAAGTTTCAATCTTTATAGTTTCATTTGGCTTTTTTCCCTTTATATTTTTCCTCCTCTTCATCTTCCTAACCTTTCTCCCTAACTTCTCTGTTCATCTTTTTTTCAATCTCTATTTATAAAAAATATATCATACATAGTATTCTCTAAATCCATATATCTCTTCATCAAAACCGTTTCAAGATCAATATCAAGAAACGTATATTTAAGTTTTTTTTATTTTGAATTATCAACTTGTTGTTGTTTTATTTCTAAGGGTTTAAGGTTTTCTTGAGTTGGGGGAGAAACGATGGAGACTTTTTGTGGGTTTCAGAAGGAGGAAGAGCAGATGGATTTACCTCCAGGGTTCAGATTTCATCCAACAGATGAAGAACTCATAACTCACTATCTCCATAAGAAGGTTCTTGACATCAGCTTCTCAGCTAAAGCTATTGGTGAAGTTGATTTAAACAAATCGGAGCCATGGGAGTTACCATGTATGTTTTCAAGATCAACACCATACCAAGTTTTTTAACATTCTTTGTCTGAATCGAAACGAGTCTTCTTCTTGAGATCTTATGTTGTGGAAAGATTAATTTTTGGGGTCTTATTTTGGTATACAGGGATGGCTAAAATTGGTGAGAAAGAATGGTATTTTTTCTGTGTGAGAGACAGAAAGTATCCGACCGGTTTAAGGACTAACCGAGCAACTGAAGCCGGTTATTGGAAGGCGACCGGGAAGGATAAGGAGATATACCGAGGCAAATCGCTTGTTGGGATGAAGAAGACACTTGTTTTCTATAGAGGAAGAGCTCCTAAAGGTCAGAAAACCAACTGGGTGATGCATGAGTACAGGCTTGAAGGAAAATTCTCCGCCCATAACTTGCCCAAAACCGCAAAGGTTAACCCTAAAAACCACCCAACAATTACTCTGTTTTCCCTATCTAAAATCCTCTGTTTCTCCTCTGTTTTGCTTTTGTTTACTAATTTTGCTTTTTGTTTGCAGAATGAATGGGTGATTTGTAGGGTTTTTCAGAAGAGTGCAGGAGGGAAGAAGATCCCTATTTCAAGTCTAATCCGAATCGGTTCCCTTGGAACTGACTTTAACCCTACGCTTTTGCCCTCTTTAACCGATTCTTCGCCTTACAACGATAAAACCAAAACAGAACCTGTCTACGTGCCCTGCTTCTCCAACCAAACGGATCAAAACCAAGGAACCACAACACTCAATTGCTTCAGTAGCCCTGCTCTTAACTCGATCCAAACCGACATTTTCCATAGGATCCCACTCTATCAAACTCAGTCCCTCCAGGTTTCCACGAATCTACTACATAGCCCGATTCTCGCGCAGGAACACTCAGTGCTACACGCTATGATTGAGAACAACAGAAGACAGAGCCACAAAACGATGAGTGTCTCACAAGAAACCGGAGTTTCGACAGACATGAACACTGATATTTCATCGGATTTTGAATTCGGTAAGAGACTGTTTGATACTCAAGAAGATCCGTCTTCCTCCACTGGACCGGTTGATCTTGAACCTTTCTGGAATTACTGAAGAAAAATTCAAGAGAGGTCTCATGTCCATTAATTTACAGTCAAAGAAAGTAAGAAAACTTTTTTCACCTTTTAGTGTGGTGTGTTAAAAGTTTGTATAGATTATTATCATCTCAACTTCCACTATACTGTACTCAATTTAAAGAAACGTTAAGTATATGATTTGATATTTGAACAAAAATTATATATAATTTGATTTACTCGTTTGGAGGAGGAGAGAGTCTACTAGGTATTTACTAATGATAAATATATAGTACCTAACTATCTTACATATTGTATTGGTAAATGGTAATAACCGTTGACACCATGTATAATAATGACATTTTTGAATAAAGTGTGCATTTGAATGAAAGGAATATTCAATTTGCCTATTGTATATACACTTAGAACGTCAATCTTTTTTAGTCAAGAATTCAGATTTCCATTGTGCTTACACTCGTTGTAAAATTGATTTCCACACCAATTATCACAATATATTTGGCTTTTCAAACAAGCAGCAATAGTATTCCAAAAATAATATTTTACTTTTGAAACAATATTATATCATTGGTAATAACCGACATATGGTTTAATTGATTATATTGGCAAGTGATTTTTGGAACAACTAGATTTTTAAACCGCGGTACACCGCAGGACAATTTTTTAAAAAAATAATAACATTATAATTTTTTTTTATTTTTTTTTATATTTAGTTTGTTTTGTTTAATTAAATAATATTTTTGTTTGGATTGTCAATTATTAGAACAATAATAGGGAAAAAATACATAAATATGTAATTTATAAGCTATCGTCGGATTAAGTCACAATTTTACCAATGATTTAATTGTTTTACAAAATTTTAGTTAAATTACCCTAATTTAATATGTCTAATATTTTTATATTAGTGGTATTAACCAAATAATTAAAGGAAGATTTAATCTGTGTTTCAAAACCAGATAATTTAACGATCCGTGTTTCTAACCGAATTTTTAAATTTAAGAGATCATACAGTCTCTAAAGATCTATTAAAATAGGTTTGGAGATTTTTATGGGACTAAAAACTTAATGCATAGAGTTGTTTTTGGAAAAATCGAAATATATAGATGTTGTCAGGCTATTTATGAAAATAAATGTATCAAATTAGGTCGATTTAAATAGTTCCATTAAATGAGTTTTCAGGATTGTTATTTTAGGAAAATAGTTAGGGGTTAATGTTGTAAATAAAACAAATTAAATAACAAAAACTTCAAGGGCATAAGACAAAATGTACTTCAAAAATAATAATATAGATTAACTGTTCTTTTAAGGTTCCTTTTCTTTACAAATTACAACGTTTCATTTTTGCTGCTTGTTAAAATCTGGTCTGTCTCATTTTCGGCTTAACTTGTAGAAATGTAGAATATCCCAAGTTTTACTAAAGACACTTCAAATTTGAATTTTCTTTTGTAAGAAAAAAGCATCAAAAAAGAGAATAAGGTATGGTGGTATATTCATATATGCATCCCTCATGTGGTTTATTAAAAATTTTGGGAATGTATAAAGGGAAACACTATTTCCATGAATATAAAAACCTTAATTCACGTAACGTATCAATTAGTAGAGTTTCAAAAGCATCTCAATTCTAATACTACTCGTAAACAGATGTTAAGAGAAATAAGTCTAATAGTTTTATTAAGTCATATATCCTTTGACAAAAAAAAAACAATATTTTTGTATTTATTAAAAACGGAATACGAAATAATCACTAACAATGCTATAAAGTTCTCGTAAGAATAATTTTTATATTAAAAAAAAAAACTATAAAAGGTAACTTTATGAAATGATCCTTAGCACATCTTCTCTATCCTTCTTTCCTTCGTCCCATGACGAATCTATTCCGTTATAAAGCTGTTATGCGTGATGCTTGAAATTTGTGTGTATTGATCTATATATTTATATTACGTAGCACATCTTTTTTTATGTCCTATATTCTCTTCTTTTTTAGTCGTTCGACATCATATATTCTTTGTAACCTCCATATATATACATTAGGTAAACCTAGTGATGCCTTCATGCCCATGTTAATCAGTCGTCCAATCCATTAATGTTTTGACTAAAACGCTTAAGAATCCTAAATCTAAACTCGGTATATATATAATTTTTTAGAAAACTATACTATTGTTAGATCTACAATTTGCTGTGGTATATTATTTGGTTATTATTTTGGTATATCATTATAATGTCATCGCAACAGTCACCAAATCCTTGTACAGAAAACTAATTAACTCTGCGAAGCTCTATCTGGTTATAATGGTGGACTAATGTTTATTGGAAGGTATTATTAGACAACCATATACATAAAATATGATTTTAAACACTCAAGATGAAAAATTATAATCGACGTATCCTTTGTTTTATGACACACTTTGAATTACCAAACAATAGGCGAGGAGAGGTTGGATAGAGGCACGTGATGGTATGATCAGAACTAGAAATGAAATAAATTGAGTCCCACACGACATCTTCCTTAACACATCTAATTTTAACACATCTAATTTTTTTTTTTTTATCTCATTTCACTCACCTAGCTAGGCCCTAACCGTTTTGTCCTTTTTTATTTTGCCCTTACTGATAATTCTTTCCCTTTTAGTTTCTTTATACTATGTAATATTCTCGTCATATTTTTAAGTTAAGTTTTGTAATATGTACTTCCATTCCATCGTTTTGACAAGATAATGGTGGATGCGAATTGGTTACAAAAATTGATTTGGGTTCATATCATCAAGAATACTATGTACTTTCTAGAATTAAGTTCTTTTTATTCTATAAATGAGCCTGTATAACCCATAAAAATATAGAATACAAGATTCTATGTAAAAGTGACTTCCTCCTATACATACGTGGTGAAAAAAAAGACAAAGCATAAGAAAAAAACATGATATGTAATCTGCAGCAAAAAGAAGAAAGTTGTTGGAAGCAGATATAAAACATTTAATATAAAAAACACTCAGAGCTTATATCTTAAATCACACACACATATAAATGAAAAAAAAAAAAAAAATTACTAATACCTTAAGAGGAGTTTTAAGGGAAAAAGGGAAAAAAATAAATCAGAAAAGAAAAAAAACAAGAACAGCTCCCCTTATTTAGTATACTCTGTTTTGGATAAGAGACTGTGACGTGTCAGCGCAAAGAGTTTTATTGAGAGCAATTATTTTTTATAGCCCGATTGTGTTCTTTCTCTTCCTCTTCCCCTCTCTCTCTGTCGAACAAGCAGAATCTCTCAAATATTTTTTTGGCCCGATTGAGATTGAATTCAGAGTCGAATCAATCGGAGGAGATTGAATCAGATTGGAATCAGAGGAGATTGAACCTATTTCTCATGGTAAGTTTCTCATTCTGATAGTAAGAATTCGAGACAGTTTTATTCTGCTTGTTCGATTAAGCTTCTAGCTTCTACTATTGCTCTTGTTCGATCTAGCTTCTAGTATGTTTTCAATTTGGGCATGATTGATAAGTTTGTTTTCAATTTAGGCATGATTGTGATCAACTCTATGTTTTATTTTGAGGTTAAATGGACTAAACTATGGATACACAAGACCGTAAACAGTTCTGAGTTTCATCTCTCAGTATTTCGTCCGTAATAGGTTCATCTTCCTTACCTACTAGAAGAAAGAATAATATTGCAACATCTCCTTCTCTTAGACATTTTAGAAATTTAGGTTTCTGAGCTGCTGAATCTGAACACATTCACAGCATTTGAGTTTTACTTGTGTTGCATTTGAGTTTCTTTTACCAAAATGCTACCATTGTTTGTTAAAAAAGTTCATCTCATTTTCTCAGAAACCCAATTGCTCCCATAATCAACATCTTTCCCCGGAATGAGCTGAATGAAGACTGATTTACATATATATACTCCAGTTTCAGATTTCTGTTAACACAATGTAATTTGGTGGAAAGTTAATAACTTTGGTTTTGCTGGTTGTATCATGTAGATGGAGAATATGGTACACTTTCTCGCTGAATTGGGGATGATGCATTACGACACCTTGATGTTCTGTCCCTCCATGCTTGCTGCTTCAGCTGTTTACACAGCAAGATGCTCACTGAACAAGTCCCCAGCTTGAAATGATACATTGCACTTCCACACCGGCTACATAGAATTTGAGATTTTGTAAGAAGAGACAAGACTTCAAAATATCATCATATGTTTTGTTTTGTCTCTTAACTGCAGAAACTTATGTTTGTTCTTTGTTATACAGGGACATCTGTTTTGTTTTGTCTCTTAACTGTTATGTTTGTTCTTTGTTCTACATTGCAGTCTCTCTTGAGCGCTGCTTCTGATTTGAAGAAGCCTGCTTCTTCTTATTGGGTTTAGACAAAGGTAGTAGTGTTAGCGAACTCCTTTTTGTTTAATTAGAATGCACAGTATGATGTTAAAAAAAAGAAGTGCACTGAGAATATTGGGTTGATGAAAACAGGTTAACGCAGACGGGAGCAAATGTTTGGGACTGAGGAAGATGTGTCAGAAGAAGGATTAAGCTTGATGGTTAGCCGGAAACTGGTGATGCTGATGAATGGAGATGTTCTGCAGCTAGAGTATATGCCTTGTGGTCGGTACAAACAAGCCAGAGTTTACATGTAATCTATGATCCTTGACTATGTTCAAGAGTTCTTGGTTTTAAAAAATTTGGCACAAATCTGTATTACAATTAATCATTTTTTCCATTTATGAATTATATTTCTATTGTAATATACTAATATGTTTTATGTTTTGTATGTTTGAAAATTAATTAAATGCAATTTTTTCTATTTTTATAAAATCTTAAATGTTTACACATTTATACAACTTTTATTCTATTTAAAATTTTTAAATTTTAAAAAAACAATATTTTCAAAAATAAGAGACCCAAAATTAGAACCTACCATTGGAGGAGAAAATTTTAACTAAGAGAACATGGGTTCTTATATTCAAAAAAATACACAATTAATCTATACTAATAAAAAGTATAAGCTATAAGCTCCTAAAACTGTCCACCTAGGATTTTAAACATCCAATCGAAATTCGACATGTGACTAATTAACATTTTTAAGATTTCCAGAATTTTCAATATTAAGATATTTTTTAAACGACCAATTAGGATTTGACATGTCATTCATTAACATTTTTAAAATTTCCAGAATTTTTTAGAAAAAGGAAAATTTTAAATTTATGTAAATAAAAGAACTATGTACAATATCCCACATCGGCTAGAAATTTTTTAGACAATGGTTCAAAACCATTATAAATAAGATTAATATGCTTCCAACAACGAATGAGCAAGAAAGCTTGATTTATCAGGCGTCCAAGTTTAAAAGTTTTATTCGGTTTGATCCAGTTTTTTATCTGATCAAATTAAAACTTTAAAAAGTTTCAAAAAAATTTAATATTTAAAAATTTTAAAAGTTTAAATATTATAAATATTGAAACTTTTAAAAGTTCTTAGCTTTTTATAAGTTTTTAAATATTATAATTTTTAAATTTTAACTGTTTAAAATATTATAAATATTGAAACTTTTTAAAAGGTTCAAATATTATATTTCGAACCTTTTAAAAGTTTAAAATATTATAAATATTGAAACTTCTAAAAGTCTTAGCTTTTAAAGGTTTCAAAATATTATAATTTTTAAAATTTAAAAATTTCTTAACATTTAAAAGGTTTTTAAAAAATTATAATTTATAAATTTTAAAAGTTTAAAATATTATAAATATTGAAACTTGAAAATTTTAAAAGGTTCAAATATTAAAAATATTTAAACTTCATAGAATGTTTTAAAACATTACAATTACTTAACCTCCATAGAAATTTTAAGACATTATATCTATACTAATAAAAAGTTGAAGCTATAAACTCCTAAAGGTGTCCATATAGAATTTAAAAAAATTAATAAGAATTAGATATTTCACTAATAACATTTTAAGAAATATATCAGTAATCTATATATTAAGATTTTTTTAGAAAAAAAAAAGTAAAATCTATAGAAATAAAAAAAAAATTTACAACATCCCACATCGGCTAAAAAAATTTAGACAATGGCTGAGAACCATTATAAATAAAACTAATATGTTTTTAACTATAAATTTATCAGGTTTGCTTGATTTATGCTTATTTATCAGGTTTCCAAATTTAGAAGTTTTATTTGATTTATTTTAGCAAATTAAATATATAAAGGTTTAAATATTTAATATAGAATATTTAGAAATATTATAAATACTTCCATAAAAATGTTAAAAAATTATAACTATTTAAACTCTATAAAAAGTTAAAGTGTCATTAATATTTAACTCAAAAAAAAATGTTACAAATATTTAAACTACATCTAAAGTTTGAAATATTTTAAAAATTTAATCTCTATTAAAAATTTAAAAGTTTAAGAATTACAAAATATTATATATCAAATTTTTAATATCTTGAAAATATCTTACTTATCTCCGTTTGTGCTTTATATATCTTATGAGCTGTAAAACATGTTTTTGTGTATGACTTTACAGATGATTTGATACTTTCGCAGTAAATTTTTATTTTCAAGTCTAAAAAATAAGGATTGACGTCGCAAGACCTTGATTTGATGTTATTTGAGTTTAAAGAAGAAGGATTGACGAAAAGCATAAATATTGTTTTAACTATATATGTGTTCATATTACTTTCTCTGCAAGTAATGATATTGGTTTGAGAAGTTTCAAACCGTGTAGATCTAAAATCGAATAATATGGATGAAATTATCAATAATTGAGTGCATGTGTTGACTATACTGGTTTTCATGAATTGCACAATTTTTATGAGAAAATATATGATTTTGGTCGTGGAGTTTGATGGGTTAACAAGTTGTGTGGTAGTCTAAAAGAAAGGTTTTTCAGTGGAAGCATGTGAAGAAGTTGACGAGGAAGAATAAGAAGAAGAGTATAACGAAGAACCGTACGGTAAAAGTAATGATGACAATTACCATAAAATTTGACTGTGAAAATGACAAGAAAGAATATGAAGAATAAGAAAACATTGAATAAAAAACACGAAAACATAGGTGATAGCGATCAATTAAATATGAAAAACGAGATAAATTCATGATTATAAAACTGTTCCGTTTTCTGGTGGTCAAAGAAATGGTTTAGGATATGTGAGGTCACCAGTTTGATCCGTTTCGCCTGGATGTCGAGTTAAATTCATGATTTTTATATTTTTAAAAATTGTGTATCTGAAATTTAAATTTTTCCTTAATAGTAATTTAAAGTTTTCTATAAGATAATATTTCATTACCGTCATCAATCATATATAATTTTTATCAAAATATAGAAAAAATTAACTTTAACTTTAAATTTTTAGACAATGAGTCAGAACCAGTATAAATAAGATTAATATGCTTCCAACAACGAATGAGCANAGTGCATGTGTTGACTATACTGGTTTTCATGAATTGCACAATTTTTATGAGAAAATATATGATTTTGGTCGTGGAGTTTGATGGGTTAACAAGTTGTGTGGTAGTCTAAAAGAAAGGTTTTTCAGTGGAAGCATGTGAAGAAGTTGACGAGGAAGAATAAGAAGAAGAGTATAACGAAGAACCGTACGGTAAAAGTAATGATGACAATTACCATAAAATTTGACTGTGAAAATGACAAGAAAGAATATGAAGAATAAGAAAACATTGAATAAAAAACACGAAAACATAGGTGATAGCGATCAATTAAATATGAAAAACGAGATAAATTCATGATTATAAAACTGTTCCGTTTTCTGGTGGTCAAAGAAATGGTTTAGGATATGTGAGGTCACCAGTTTGATCCGTTTCGCCTGGATGTCGAGTTAAATTCATGATTTTTATATTTTTAAAAATTGTGTATCTGAAATTTAAATTTTTCCTTAATAGTAATTTAAAGTTTTCTATAAGATAATATTTCATTACCGTCATCAATCATATATAATTTTTATCAAAATATAGAAAAAATTAACTTTAACTTTAAATTTTTAGACAATGAGTCAGAACCAGTATAAATAAGATTAATATGCTTCCAACAACGAATGAGCAGGAAAACTTGATTTATCAAGCATCCAAGTTTAAAAGTTTTATTCGGTTTGATCCGGTTTTTTATTTGATCAAATTAAAACTTTAAAAAGTTTCAAAAAAATATATTATAATATTTCAAAATTTTAAAAGTTTAATTATTATAAATATTAAAACTTTTAAAAGTTCTTAGCTTTTAAAAAGTTTTTAAATATTATAATTTTTAAATTTTAAAAGTTTAAAATATTATAAATATTGAAACTTTTTAAAAGGTTCAAATTTTATATTTCGAAACCTTTTGAAAGATTAAAATCTTATAAATATTGATGTAAAACATAAATTATCTTATTTCTCTACGTTTGTGCTTTTTATTTCTTATGAGCTGTAAAACATATTTTTGTGTATGATTTTATAGATGAGTTGATATTCTTTCATTAAGTTTTTATTTTTGGGTCTAAGGAAGAAGAATTGACATCGCAAGACCTCAATTTGATGTTAGAGTCAAGTTTTGGGGTTTAAAGAAGAAAGATGGACGACAAACACATATATTTTATTAGTTATATATATGCATCACCAGGATTATGGTTGTCACGGTTACGGTTTATTAACCATCGGTTATGGTTAGAAATTTTGTTAAACCTTAACCATAACCGTTTAATAAATAGTTAAACGTTTACATTTAAATACGGTTTCGGTTCAAGCGGTTACAATTATATACAGTTACAGTTATATACAGTTACAGTTATTTGATAATATGATATGGTTGATATTATTTGATGATATAATATAAATGATATTATTTATTTATAATTAATATGTTCTTATATTGTACTCATATTTCTATATATCATATGATTCATATTAAAGAAATAATTATTAGTATATTTTATTATGTTTTTAAAATATATTGTAATCCAAGTAAGGATTTTGGTTTGAGAAGTTTCTAAACGTGTGGATGTAAAACCAAATAAGTATATGGATGATTATCAATAATTGGGTGCATGTGTTGACTATGATGGTCTTCATGAATTTCACAAATTTTATGAGAAAATAAATGATTTTGTACTTGGAGTTTGATGGTTTAACAAGTTGTGTAGTAGTCTAAAAAAAAGTTTTTCAGTAGAAGAATGTGAAGAAGTTGACGAGGAAGAAGACGAAAAAGAGTATAACGAATAACCAAAAGATAAAAGTAACGATGACAATTACCACAAAATTTGACAATGAAAATGACAAGAAATAATATGAAGAATAAGAAATCATTGAATAAAAAACACAAAAACATAGGTGGTAAGAACTAAATATGAAAACGAGTTAAATTCATGATTATAAAATTGTTTCGTTTTTCTGGTGGTCAAAGAAATGGTTTAGGATATGTGAGGTTATCAGTTTGATTTGTCCCGCCTGATCGTCGAGTTAAATTCATGATTTTTTTTATCAGATTTGATTTTATAACACAACTGATTTTTATATTTAAAAAAATTATGTATATGAAATTTCATTTTTTTCTTTAATACTAATTTAAATTTTTTATAAGATAATATTTTATTACCATCATTAATCATATATAATTTTCATCAAAATATATCGCGTGGGTTCAAAACCTAGTTCATAAAAAAATCAAACAGTGTTTAACAACCCCTTATAAGAGACTACGGATAATCTTGCCCTAAACCATCCATTTTTACTTAATGACAAAATATATTTATAGCTAGTTTCCCAAACCGAAAGGAGGGTTGGATTAAAATTTGTATTTTTTCTAACTTGGGCTGCGTATATTTATATATGTAAGATGAACTTGAAATCTTATGTTCAAAGTTAATTGCGGGTTTTACATGGATACGTATTTTAACCACACTTGTCATAATTAGATGTTAATTGTTCACCAGTTTATTTCCATTTACAAAAACAATTTATCCTTCTTTCTTAATAATTTAATAATATGATCACCTCCCAAAAGTATAAAAACAGTGTAATAAGAATCAAGAGCTCGGTACGGTAAAAAAGAGTGATCAACCATATAATTTTCTTAACTTTTGTTTTTTTCTCAGAAAAGTAGACTACATATTACATGAACTACTTCCATTTGTGATTTTAGTAAATTGATTGTAGAAAGGATTTTGCTTGGACCTAAATAGTTATGGGTCTAGTGGCCCAGGAATCCTTAGTGTTTTAATAACTACTATGGTTATTACATTAATTTTTCAAAACTAGGAATTTTGGTTTCATAATTTATTAATAGTTTTGTGATTTGTAAACATATGTATTAACTGTTTGTTTTCGGAACCAAAATGGGAAATCTTGAACTTGAGTAAAACCGGTATTGAACCAAAATTATAAGTGAGCATACAACAAAAAAAAAGCTCTAACGTAGAGAATAGGTCCAGTAAAAGCCCAAAATGATCCAGCCACTGATGCACTTATCAATCTTGCACACTACTTACGCAAAGAAACACGGATATATATATCAATCCTAGGAGCTTCTGAACAGACGTCTTCGAACCAGGTCAAATTTGTTACCAAACTAGATCGAACCGTGGTTTTTGGTTTCAAGATGATTACGAGTCAGCTACTAAAAGTTGGATTCGCTAGAAATCAGTTGCGGCCACTAGATAAACATGATCAGTAGTCGATACGTGGTTTTGCACGATCATCTTGCTCTGATTTTCCAAGTGTTTTGGTCCAGTTCAACTCGTAATTAAGACTTATAAGATATCTTATACTTCAAATACACCCAAAAAATACCTAAACAATGTGTTAATCACATGAAAACCTAAAAGACTTTAGGCAAGTAAGAAAATTAGGCTACATCAGATTCATCTTATATTACATAAATGATATTTTCTAATTACGAAAAATTGAACCAACCTTAGTTGACACTCATAAATTTATAGTTGTGTCGAATACGTAAAACATAATCCGTCCCCATATATATATCTATATCACAGATGAACTCGTACACATATACCAATCAAGATTTGATTTATCTAGTTATACTATAAAAATCAGCCAAGAAGTATTTTATAACATATATATATATATATATATATTTATCAGAAGGTGTGTTACAATAAAAAAAATTGCATGCAAGAGGAAACCCAGAAATAGACTAGATACTTTATTAAAGCGATGATTCATCTGACATCCTCATTTATTTATTTTGTACTGGGATATTCTGTTTGGCGAGAAATTATCCATCATCTTGTAATCTCTCATGTAATAATCAAACCTGTAGATTAAAAAATATAAAACTAAAATACCAAAACAAACAGCTATATGAGCTATCAGCTATGTATACATAACAAAATTGATATAAGGTAAACATTTATGTATATTAATTAACTTAATATTACAATATATATATAAAGAAAAAAGAAATGCCAAGAGTAAGAGAACCGCATAAATCTTACCCAAGAGGTAAGAGTACCCATCTTCCCGTCATTTCTTTACTTTTCATTTTTGTTTTTGTCTAAAAAGTAGCTAGCTCTTCATGTTGTGGTCTTTTAGCTACGCCAAATTCACTTATTATATAAATATAATCCTGAAATGATAGGCCACAATTATAATCTTTTAGAAAATGTTGCATAATCTTTGAAAGAAATTGTATATCGTAGGAATAAATTGTGAGAAAGAACAATAACTACACCTAAAATTTTGAAAATATGTTATTTTTTTAAACAAGTTCTCTTTTTTCTTCTAAAACATGGATCAATTAAAAAACATACGGAACATATTTATATATGGGAAGTTTGTATTACTGCATTTGAATAAACCAAGAGGCGTGAATGTCCTTGCAAGTACCAACATTGATTATGATATTCAATTTTTGTGTCTAATTTAACAATTGTAAAAATGTAGCATAAATCAAAATTGTGTTAATTAGACAAAACTGTTAGATAATCTAATAAAACCAAATTCCTCCAATTTTGTGCCAACGTAACCTGTTGTAGTTGATAGCACAGAGTCCTGTCAAAATGCCGGGTCCCTCTTTACCATGCTTTCTCTTGTTTTCTCCGTATCAATTGCGAAATAGTTTGTTCAAACTCGTAATAACCACGAAAATGACAGCTCTTGGAACGAATACAGTTTGGACTTTGGAACCTGTAAGAAGATTTTATCATGGTTCCTAGGTATTCGGAACTCCGCAGGATATAGGAATCTCCGAGGAGGGCAGCCAACTCAAAATACCCACAAAAGAAACTTGATCATAGAAATTTTTATTTGTCTAACAAAAAAAAAATGAGAGCATTGTCAAAAAAAAAAAAAAAAAAAAA
>NC_025695.1:46295841-46321321 GCF_000633955.1 Camelina sativa | reverse complement strand
CCCCCCCCCCCTCTATACACTTGCATTTGTCTGTTGCATCAGTGTTGGAAAATCTTACGACCACTTGTGCTTGTAATTACGGCTAAATGCATAGTTCATTCTCATTTCAATAACTGATGGTGGTGATTGGCAATCATATACCAGTGTGATATAAGGATGTATCGCTTTCATTATGAGAAATTATCAAAACAATGTTTAAAAATATACTTTCAATTTTATTATATCGTTTTTAATATATATCCACTATTTTATGATATTTTAACTATTAACTATATAACCCCTTTCTCCACCTGTTAAAATTTGTGTACCATTTTTTTGTTACAAATCAGACCAGTTATTTTTCTCGACAATAACCTAATTTATGCATGGGTTTCTGATGATCCCACTACAGTAGAAGTCAGAAGAAGAAAAAAAAACATTGTTCTTTTCTGGTCAACAGTAATAAAAAGGTTTATTAAAAAAAATAATCAAATAATAGATCCAACCACAGGCCACAGCAGTATTATATTAAAAATCAAACAAATAAGTGCCAATAATGGTGTATAGTATATATATATATATATACATATATTTTTTATCAAAGGTGTATAGTATTTATATTGATTAAAAATATATAGGTGTTTGTTGGACGCAAGTACCACTCGACCACTATACGCTAAAAAGCACTAACGCACCATATCCTTGCGCACCACCACCAGGCGGCACCAGGCCACAAATAGTTGCATTGATTAAATAAATTTATACTACTGAGTAAACGATCAAGAACCTTTAGGGCATCATTCATCAGGCTGGTGTCTTCCAAAGATCTTCCGATGCTTAACCAGGCTGGTGTCTTCCAAAGATCTTCCGATGCTTAAATCAAACGTAAATTTAACAGTATGGTAAGAAATTAAGTGCATGAGATGATATGCAGTTGTTTTTAGATTTTGAATAGTTAAATGATGTTTTACCAAAGAAAAATACTTAGGGGTGAACCTATTAGTTCACCTCCTCTTTTTCAACCAATCAAAATCTTTTATACATTATCTCATTTTAAATATAAATTAAAATTACATTAAAAAAGCAAAACCAATTAAAGAAACAAATTCTGTATACTTTTAATTAAGGAAAGTTAAATATTGGCTTGGTTTAGATTATACAATTAGAACAAAATTATGTGTTGGTTTGGGTTTACAAATAAATTGTTTAGAGTTTAGATTTTACAATTAAAACAAAATTATATGTCGGTTTAGGTTTACAAATAATTTTTTTAGGGTTCAGATTTTATAAAAAAACGAAATTATATGTCGGTTTAGGTTTACAAATGAGGTGGTTAGGGTTTAGATTTTACAATTAAAACGAAATTATATGTTGGTTTGGGTTTACAAATGAGATAATTAGGGTTTAAATTTTACGATTAAAACGAAATTATATGTCGGTTTGGGTTTACAAATGAGATGGTTAGGGTTTAGATTTTTACAATCAGAACGAAATTATATGTCGGTTTGGGTTTACAAATGAGATAATTAGGGTTTAAATTTTACGATTAAAACGAAATTATATGTCGGTTTGGGTTTACAAATGAGATGGTTAGGGTTTAGATTTTACAATTAGTAATGAAATTATATGTCAGTTTGGATTTATAAAAAATTGGTTTAAATTTTTAATTTTATAATAATGTATACATATTTTATTTCCTTATTTTACAAGGAGGTGAATGGAGAAATTCACCCCTAGGGGTGAACCTAAGTATTTTTCAATACTTGGGTTCACCCCTAGAGGTGAACCTATTTGTTCACCTCCTATTTTTCAACCAATCAAAATCTTTTATACATTATCTCATTTTAAAAATAAATTAAAATTACATTAAAAAGCAAAACCAATTAAAGAAACAAATTATGTATACTTTTAAATTAAAGAAAGTTAAATATTGGCTTGGTTTAGATTTTACAATTAGAACAAAATTATGTGTTGGTTTGGGTTTACAAATAAAGAGTTTAGATTTTACAATTAAAATGAAATTATATGTCGGTTTGGGTTTACAAATAAATTTTTAGGGTTCAGATTTTATAAAAAACAAAATTATATGTCGGTTTAGGTTTACAAATGAGGTGGTTAGGGTTTAGATTTTACAATTAAAATGAAATTATATGTCGGTTTGGATTTACAAATGAGATAGTTAGAGTTTAGATTTTACAATTAAAACGAAATTATATGTCGGTTTGGGTTTACAAATGAGATGGTTAGGGTTTAGATTTTACAATCAGAACGAAATTATATGTCGGTTTGGGTTTACAAATGAGATGGTTAGAATTTAGATTTTACAATTAGAACGAAATTATATGTCGGTTTGGGTTTACAAATGAGATGGTTAGAGTTTAGATTTTACAATTAGTAATGAAATTATATGTCAGTTTGGATTTATAAAAAAGTGGTTGAAATTTTTAATTTGATAATAATATATACAGATTTTATTTCCTTATTTTACAAGAAGGTGAATGGAGAAGTTCACCCCTAGAGGTGAACCCAAGTATTGTTCTTTACCAAAAATAATTATTTTCAGTTAATATAGGTATTTTTAGTATGATTAAATACTACTCAGCGATTTAGCGTATAGTATTTATAGAATTGACTTGATGTCTCATATTCGTTATATTTTAGGTATGATAGTGAGATGTATGAGCTTCCCTCTGCTTAGTGATAACGATTTGCATAATTATTGATTGGTTTATAATGATGATCCACAAGAATATATTTGTACCTCAAAATCTACGTAACGAGTTGTAATTGGTTGATTTAGGCTATGAATGGTGACACACTAAGAGCCTGACTAGTTCAAACGCTGCGATTGCGGTTGCGGTTGCGGGAGATTGCGGAAGCGGGCGATTGCGGGAGATTGCGGAAGTGGACGATTGCGGTTTCAAGCGTTATTAAGCGTTTTGAACGACTGGTTTAGCAGTTTAAAATTGGTGCGTTTGCGAGAGGTTTACGACTGGTTGACCAGCGGGTGCAATAGCGGTTGGAACATAATAAATGTGATATATGATATATAAATGTTTAAAAACACAAAATTTTTAATTAAACTTGATTTATAATTTAAATTTATTAAAAAATACTAAAATAATTATTCAAAAAACAAATAAATTTCCTATTGAAATACTTATTCCTTTATGCATTTGGCTTTTCACCAAAAATTTAATCAAGTAATTTGATAAATGACAAAACAAATGCTTTAGATCGTAGATCTTTTCTATTTTCTCTTAGATCATGGGTCAGTAGTTGCATCGGTAGGAATGGTTAAGTGAGAGTTGAGAAGAGTCACTGGTAATTTGTTTTAATATTTTTCACAAATAATCTTATTTTTTTAAAAATTTCTAATGAAATATTATATTTATTTAGATTTTTTTGAACTTATGTGCGATGTGTCATTAAATTTACATCAAGTTTTCCGGATTATTGTTAATTAGAATATTATTTTCTTCTAATTGTTTATTTTATAATTTCTGTAATCATATCCGTACTTCATTTTCTCCCATCTTTAATGAGTAAAATGGTTAGATAGAAGATATAACACAAAAGAATTTCATTATCATTGATTTCTTTTAAGTTTTTTATAAAAAAAAAAAAAAATTCCAACCGCAACCGCAAACGCTTGCGGGAAACAGCTTTTGGAATTCAGTGGTTTGAAGCGGTTGGGAGCGATTAGAAGCGATTGGGAGCGTTTTATGTGATTGGTTCCAATCGCTAGCAACCGCTACCACCCGCAAACGCAGCGTTTGCGGGAGGTAGCGGGAAAACCAGTCAACACCTAAGTTCAGATTTCGAAGTGTGGTTTTCTAAAAGATGATTTTTACACCAATCACAAATAAATTTTGTAATTTGCGTTTTTAGGAGAGAGAAAAAAGTCTGATTGCGTTTTTCAAGGAAGACATTTTTACTCTTGGACCGCAGTTGTAATATGATTAATCTATTTGTCAGCGGTTTTGTTCCAGTTAGTTATCTACAGGATAAAAACAACTTTTCTGTTTAATTTTTNTAATTATTCAAAAAACAAATAAATTTCCTATTGAAATACTTATTCCTTTATGCATTTGGCTTTTCACCAAAAATTTAATCAAGTAATTTGATAAATGACAAAACAAATGCTTTAGATCGTAGATCTTTTCTATTTTCTCTTAGATCATGGGTCAGTAGTTGCATCGGTAGGAATGGTTAAGTGAGAGTTGAGAAGAGTCACTGGTAATTTGTTTTAATATTTTTCACAAATAATCTTATTTTTTTAAAAATTTCTAATGAAATATTATATTTATTTAGATTTTTTTGAACTTATGTGCGATGTGTCATTAAATTTACATCAAGTTTTCCGGATTATTGTTAATTAGAATATTATTTTCTTCTAATTGTTTATTTTATAATTTCTGTAATCATATCCGTACTTCATTTTCTCCCATCTTTAATGAGTAAAATGGTTAGATAGAAGATATAACACAAAAGAATTTCATTATCATTGATTTCTTTTAAGTTTTTTATAAAAAAAAAAAAAAATTCCAACCGCAACCGCAAACGCTTGCGGGAAACAGCTTTTGGAATTCAGTGGTTTGAAGCGGTTGGGAGCGATTAGAAGCGATTGGGAGCGTTTTATGTGATTGGTTCCAATCGCTAGCAACCGCTACCACCCGCAAACGCAGCGTTTGCGGGAGGTAGCGGGAAAACCAGTCAACACCTAAGTTCAGATTTCGAAGTGTGGTTTTCTAAAAGATGATTTTTACACCAATCACAAATAAATTTTGTAATTTGCGTTTTTAGGAGAGAGAAAAAAGTCTGATTGCGTTTTTCAAGGAAGACATTTTTACTCTTGGACCGCAGTTGTAATATGATTAATCTATTTGTCAGCGGTTTTGTTCCAGTTAGTTATCTACAGGATAAAAACAACTTTTCTGTTTAATTTTTTTATAATAATGAGTTAGTAATCAACATATATATATTTTTAATTGTTAAATACTTCTTACAGGTAATTTAACTTTTAAATGTGCTTATTTAAAAATAATAATTACTTCATTAATTTTTCATAAGTTATAAAATAATGAGTTTTTATGAAAAAACAGATTTAAATAAAAGAAAAAAAAAGTTATTCAAATTGAAAATTTCATTTTATTTTTTAATTCACTAATATTTGCTATATATATTATACTTATCTTTCAAAAAATCACATAAAAAGAAATCATAAAAAAATTCTTATACTATTTTCTTATGTACTAATAGTTTAATTAATCTATATTTTCTTAATTCAATTTTTTTATTAAAATAATAGGGTATATATTTCATTTGTAAATAGATAAATATATTTAGTATATAATTATATAGGCTTCTACTGGTAACCATTAGAGGAACAAAAGGAAAATGAATAAAAAGAATAATGAGGAACGGAATAAACAATTTTTGAGGAATGAAAGGAAAAAATGCAGAGAAAGAACAAAATAATGACTGGTAACCAAATAATAATAATATTTTTAAAAATAGATTAAATATTAAATCAATCAATGAATAAAAATACTAATACTACTTTTAATGTATATAAAATAAATTTTACATTTGATTTTAAAATAAAATTTGTGAATTAAATTTTAGAGACATCATATTAAATACTAATAGTTAATATTAACCTACAATAAAATTTAATTTAAAATATTCTTTAGTTTTTATTTATGATATACACATCTTTTAAATTTAATTTACTATTCATACAATTTCCAAATAAAGCTTTCAAATTAATTTAACATAAAATTTTGTATCAAAGATACATTTCTGCCAATATACTGTTAAAAATATGAATATTATTGTATTATAAAATTAAAATGTTATTAATAAACATATTTTTTTATTTATTTTAAAATAAAAAACTAATTTTAATATTAATTTTTTTTGTGTTCTATTTGTTTCTCATCAATTTTGGGGAGGAACATTTTTGGTCTAGTGTTCCTCATTTTATGAAGAATGTAGAGGAACGATGATGAAATAATATTCTTTGTAAATGGTAAAAATTTTGAGGAATGAAGAGGAATATCATATTCCTCCTCATTCTTTTCCTAAATTTTGGTTACCAGTTGGAGCCATATAGTTATTTTATTACAATAATTTTTAAAATATAATTTTCAATAAACATTTATGTATATACAAAAAAAAATATTTATTTATTAATACAAACAAATAAAACATAATTATACTAATTATTAATAAAACAATATAAAATCCGCACCACAAATAGTTTTTCACCAATCAAACATTATTTTGTACTGCTTATTTTGTATCAACCGTACTTATCCCGCAAATACATTTATCCCGCACATACTGTAATTTAACCGTACTGCACTATCAAATCGTTTGTCCCACACAACCAAATCTGGTGTTATTGTAACATAACATATAACTAGTATATAACATATAACATAACATAGTAATTGTAAACGTATTGTTGTCATATTTGTCCCTATTTGTCATAACACTTTCTTTCCTAATAAAATTGTTTTTCTAATTATTCGTAGTTGGAAATGACAATTTTATGAAAGAAAAAGGAATTGAGACCATAGCTGACAGCACAACTAAAAATAGTGATCGCCTGTCAGGTCATTAAAGATCCCTTTCAAATAAAAAAAGTAGACAAATATTCCTTTCTTATTCACATAAAGAAAATAGTTTTTAGAAGGAAAAAAAATGTTAAATGTAAAAAGGAGAAATTCCAAAAGAAGAGCCTCTTCAATTTTTACTTTTGGGGTGTGCGGATGTTTCTTATTACGTTTGGGCTTTACTTTAGCTATTAGCTATACATCCTACATGGTTTCCAATCAAGAATGGTTGAAGGTTATCTATCATCTCAACTTACGGATACAATCATGTTGTTATTATGTTTTATTTCAAGTCTAATTATATGCACATGAACCATATATGCATGACAGCTAAATCATGAACTAATACAAATTATCATTTGTTCTAATTAATATTCCCGATATTTGCAAGTATACAACGTTACTAACGTACGAGTCCTAATTCTACGTCCGGATTCAGAATCAGTAGTGGCTTTAAGAACGAAACTAAATATTAGGCGTGAAGAAGTGTTTAATCATCTTTAACCAAAAAAAAAGTGTTTAATCATCTTTAACCGAAAAAAAAAAAGTGTTTAATCATGATCCAAAAGGTAAAACAAAAAGATGATCAACTAAAATTAAAAAACAAAAAGAAGATCAACTTCGTGTGTGTTGTTTGACCAGAAAAAACAATTTCGTGTGCTGTTCGGATTAATATAACAAAAGGTATATATATATATATATATAACCGTAACAGATAACAGTGACAGCAGGAAAGAATAAACAAATTGTCGAAGAATGCTAGAGACACTTGACTGTGGTTATGAGTCGAGATAACAGACAAATGAACCCCAAAGCAACATTTTCAGAGTATAAAAAATTATGAAGCAAGTTTTTAGAGTCACTAAATAAAAAAGGGTTTGCACCTAATCAAAATTATAAAGCAGGTTGTTATAAGAACTGAAGCAATCTAAAATATTCGAATAAAATTAAGGATTGGAGATGAGTTCTCGTTTTCGAGGTAAACGAAAGTACTCAAATTTGGTTGACATTTGGAGATTGCTATGGTTTTGATCAAAGGAAGAAACTACGATGAAGTGAAGCCGCTTCTTATGGAAGAATACTTGGGATAAACAATCTCTTCATTCACTTCTTTTTAAAATAAAATAAGATAATAAATTTTGTATATATTATTATAAAATTAAAAATTCAAACTGCTATTTTATAAATCCAAACCGATATATTATTTTTTTCAAATTGTAAAATCTAAACTCTAACTATCTCATTTGTAAAGCCAAACCAACATATAATTTCGTTTTAACTGTAAAATCTATAATCCTAACCACTTCATTTGTTAATCCAAACCGATATATAATTTCGTTTTAATTGTAAAATATAAACTTTAATCATCTTATTTGTAAATCCAAACCGACAAATAATTTTATTCTAATTGTAAAATATAAACAAGTCAATATTTAATTTTCTTTAATTAAAAGTATACAGAATTTGTTTTCTTAATTTGTTTTGCTTTTAAATTTGATTTTAATTTATACAATTTTCTCATTGGTTGAAAAGAAGGAGATGAACAAAAAGGTTCATCCTAAGAGTCAACCTATGTATTTTTCCTTTCATATGAGACCATGGTCGACATGTATAATTGACTAGACCAAGCGAATCTTAGGAATGACAAGTTGGTCGAAAAGAATCAATGACTAAAATGTACCAAATAGAAAAGAAAAGGCATCAGTGACTAACAATCCAAAACTGATAAATGATAATGCAGATTGTTTCAATATGGCACTCTTAGATCCTTCTTCATGTAGTTTTTTTAAACATTATGGAAATTATATATGGAGAAGACCATCAGAAAAAATCGTTCAAACTATTTTCGACCACAAAAGCTTAGAATTTCTAACATCAAAGTTAGCTTCCATTTCAGTCATTAAAGATAATTATCAAATAATTTGAAAATTATTTTTGTTACAAGAAAAAAAAACTATAGAAAATGGAAATGAATATGTGAGAGGTTGTAACTTGTAAGAGACGAACAATAATAGAAGAAGAAGAAGAAGAAGAACCAAAAGTGGCGAACAAATAGCTAGGACCCTACGCTGGGGGAAAAAAACACGCGATGTTACAATCACCCGTCAACTCTAACTGATGATCAACAATAATGTTAAGGAATTGTTCCTTAAAAACTCATTGATGTAAATCACTTTCTCGCTTGACTAGTACGTACTGGAATACATAACATCTTCTTCTTTTCGCTGCATTTGCCTTTATAAAATTATATATTTGATAGTTATTTATGTTTTATAAACAACACATGGCACATATTTAAACAATACCCAAATATTTGCACATAATACAATCGGATCATTAAAGTCCGATTTAGTTCTTCCCCTCCGACCCTCCATATTGGAACTATGACTCAGTTCTACAATAATAATTAAAGTAAATATAATTTTATAATTAACTTAAACTGTTTTGTCCTAGGGAAATTGAATATGCAAGAATATAGTACATTTACGTGCAGAAAATTTTAAAATATGTCATCTCGTATAAGTGCATTCCCCTCTAGCTAATTTAAAAACTTCAAAATAAAATCAAATTAATACAGTAATATACAACGTCGCTTTTCAAACATTGATCTTATTAAAAAGAATTACTACTTAGCTTGGATAAACTTATCTATTTATATAATTAAATAATTTATTAATAACCAAAATATCTAAAAAAGAATTTAGTATGTCTGTACGTTATATATAGAGGAGCTCGCGATCGTAAGCTCACCACTATCATCACACAAGACGTTTAGTCATGCCTCTTGGTTCATCTTCACAAGATTCTTGATAGCTCTAATTAGTGTTTTGCTATTAAAAACAAAAAAGATTGTACGTAAAAAAAAAAATGAAAACACGTAGCAGCTGTGTGGGTAGGATCCAACAACGTTTCTCGATCTGTTTAATATTCCGATGCATCAGAGTTCTCATTAACAGATCTATTTCTTTCTTATCAAGTTAAACAGTATCCTCTGAAATTTTAATTTTCAAAAGATTTATATATTTCTCTCTATTTTTATATCTTGAGTGTTTGTGAGAGATTATATGAAATTTACCCATTATTGGTCATATATATATCGGAAAAAGAATGTCAAGAAAGCCATGTTGTGTCGGAGAAGGGCTCAAGAAAGGGGCGTGGACCACCGAGGAGGATAAGAAACTCATCTCCTACATCCACGACCACGGCGAAGGAGGCTGGCGCGACATTCCCCAAAAAGCTGGTTTGTACATGCACACACATCTATACATGATTAAATAGTTTTTTTTTATTACCAAAAAAAAATAATGATGAAGATGGTGTTTGATTAGGGTTGAAACGGTGTGGAAAGAGCTGTAGACTGCGATGGACCAATTACCTTAAACCTGAGATCAAACGAGGCGAGTTTAGTTCAGAGGAAGAGCAGATTATCATCATGCTTCATGCTTCTCGAGGCAACAAGTACGTTTCTATGTTTATATATATAACAAACAAACAAAAAATGTGTGCGCGTGTATCGATCCGATGGAATGTATAATGAAATGCATGAAATAAATTTATATAAGATTTACTTTAATTTGTAGACATGATTATCATCTTAATTCTGTCTTCGGTCTATCTATTCATCTTCTTTCCTCTAGGTGGTCGGTCATAGCGAGACATTTACCTAGAAGAACGGACAACGAGATCAAGAACTATTGGAACACCCATCTCAAAAAACGTTTGGTTGAGCAGGGTATTGATCCCGTGACACACAAGCCACTAGCTTCTAATTCCAACCCAACGGTTCATGAGAATTTGAATTCCCTAAATGCCTCCAGTCCCGACAACCAATACTCACGGTCGAGCTCAATGCCTTCTCTGTCTCCACCTCTATCCGGTTGCAACATGGTTTCCGAGGCGACTGAGTTATGCAGCAATGATGGAACACCAATGCAAGGCGGCGGTTCCTTGAGTTGCAAGAAAAATTTCAAGAAATCAAGTTCTACATCAAGGCTATTGAACAAAGTTGCAGCTAAGGCCACTTCCATTAAGGATATATTGTCGGCTTCCATGGAAGGTAGCTTAAGTGCTACTACAATATCACATGCAAGCTTTTTCAATGGCTTCTCTGAACAGATCTGCAGTGAAGAGGATAGTTCTAATGCATCCCTGACAAATCTCGCTGAATTTGATCCCTTCTCCCAATCATCATTGTACCCTGAGCATGAGATCAATGCTACTTCTGATCTGGACATGGGCCAGGATTATGATTTCTCACATTTTCTCGAAAAACTTGGGGTTGGTAACCACGATGAGGAGAATAATATGAATGTCGAGTACAACCATGATCTCCTTATGTCTGATGTTTCCCAAGAAGTCTCATCAACTAGCGTTGACGATGAAGACAACATGGTAGGAAACTTCGAGGGGTGGTCAGATTATCTTCTTGACCATGCCAATTTTATGTACGACACCGACTCAGATTCCCTCGAAAAGCATTTCATATGACTCTTCCTATCCAAGCAAAAAGGTTTCAAACTATCTGAAGACGTATATCAATGGTTCTATATCGATCCGAGGCTTACTATAACTCGCTCCATGGAGATGTTGTGTATGTATCTAGTATTTGGGTTGGTCCAAGGTCGTCTCATGGTTAATAATCCCAAGTTAGTAGTACGGTGCTAAATAAGGGATATATATCCGCAAGACAAACAAAGAAAGAGGTTTGAGTTTAGGGTTTCTCTTACATTGAGAATCAACTGAGAATCGATTTGCGCGCGCGGGCCACGATGTTTGATACTATAATATCGTTATAATAATAAAGCTTGTTTCTTTATCTTAAATAATTTCGTATTAGTAGTGTCCATTATAATCATCAGTGCGGCTTATAGTCATCATTATGCTCCTTTTTGGTTTTAATGCTCTTCTTTATGATTAATTCATTTATTGACTCTAACTTTACATGGCATGAAAATAGTGGTACTGGTGCCTTTCGTTGGATTTGAACCGACCACATCACATCCCTCTTTCCGATGAATATAACTATTGTAGAATGAATAAGAAATGTTAAAATAATGATATATTTTTTTGAAAAATTGCGTAAACGAAAAAGACATTGCAAGAGAAGTGAATTTGTGTGGTCAATGTATGGTCAATAAACAATTTATACATGAAAGCCAAAGATCACGAGGTGAGTTAGAGAGCTCTAATATAATTTATGATCCGACAAATTTTGTCTGAAAACAAAGTCGAATCTTAATACAGTAATAATGTAATTTTAATTACTCTATCTTGTTTCAAATTAATTATTTTTAATTTTGTAACGTATATTAAAAATATTCAATTTTTATGTTTTACTCTTGATTAATGTATTTTTTTATTATTTGAAATCATCAATTAATAAACAAAAAAAAGTAAATTTTAAAAATTTAATCCAAAATGTATTAGAAACATAAAACGACAACTAATTAGTAAAAAAGGAGGGTAATATTTTTAATGATTTTTTATAATATAAAGTATTATGTGCATATTGTTTTGACTATACAACGAATTTGAATTATAAATTTCACTTTTTATGTGATATAATTTTTATTTATTCATCTCAATATTAAAATTTTCAAACCTTAACATATTTACAAAAACATAGTTTCATATCACAATGCACTCACTAATTCAAATAAAGGAAAAGACGTGATAAGACTTTAGAGTTTTTCTATAAAAAAATTGGGCGAATAATTCGGAGGAGTCTTACTCACTTTACATTGGCTTTTAGACCCACTCATCCCTCAATCATGTTTTGTAAAGGAAAAAAAAAAAAATTGTAAAATACCCCTATGATCTTACTAAGAGGCACAAAAACAATGCAACTTACGAGTTACTAGACCAGGTATCATCGTGATTGCTCTCGACCCCATATGTACATACATCCTATGTGTCTTGTGCATATATAGATCATCATCACGAACTCTACATTTGTTTTATTTATCGCAGTACTCTTTATATCAGAATCATATATTCCACCATCCTCCACAGTCCACGAGTGGTTCGTTATCATATCATGATGCACAACTTTACTTTGATAAAGATTATATGGATATATTATTTATACATAATAGGTTTACTAATCGTAAGCACGTTTTTGCTATATATATGTCTCTTCTGTCGGCGTGTGGTGGAACTTTTAATCTAATTACGTAAGATGATACTTATTGATACTATAAACCTTTTGATTTTACAGGTTGTAAAAGAGCCCAAGCCACTTACATTAATTCAAAGAATGTGAGTTGGTGTTAATCATATAATACTGTACTGTCTTTTAAAACCCAATCCAATTTTCTTTTGACACAAACAAACTTTGCTTAACAATTGAACGATACATATATATATATCATCTAACCAAAAACTTAAAGTGCTAACAAATAAAAAAGGAAGATGCTTTTTGTAAATCGACTTAAAATTAATGAAGATAAAGCCACACACACACTAACACAGATATTATTTAGGACAAACTGCACAAACATAATTAGGAGGCCTAATGCTAATGGGCTTAACTTAAAAGGCTAAAATAGTAATGTAACGAATGTGGAGAGCCGTTGGATTCATTCAACACGTTAATAAATGGTAGTTAAATCAATCACGTTGTAAATATAAGATTGTACAGCAAACTAGTCACATTTACGAGGTAATTTGAATCAGTTCAAGTAATGCAGAGATTACGATAATCTTGGGAAGCCTCACTTTTTGACCAACGTTTTGAGTCGGCTCTTTTCTCTCCCTATAAATTAGCCATTTTTCTATCTAATTTTTTAACACATTCTCAAACCTCCAAATTCTTGATCAAAATAACAATTTAAAAATATGAATGGAAAAGGCAGCAGCAGCAGCGGTGGAGGAAAGAGTGGTGGAGATGGAGGAAAGAGCGGTGGCCGTAGTGGAAACGCTGGAGGAGGAGGTAACATGGTAGCACCAGGGACAAAGGGTGGTGCATACATCTCAAGAGGTGGATTTGAGAGTAACCCTCAAGGTTACTTTAGTAATCTGCATGGTAGTGGACAGAGCAAGAAGTGAGCGATCGATGACTTCGAGTACAATCATGATCCATCATCTTCTTTCATCTAATTCTCTAGTTTTTTAAATAAAAATGCAATGAAGTTCAAATAAGTATTGAATAAACGAATTTTATCTCTATGATCATTTGTGTTATTGCTTCGTTTCCACTCTTCTTATTTTCTTATAATCAATCTCGTTAGTCGTCGTCATGAAACATGCTTCTATGTGGGAAGATGTATAAAGAGAGCAAACAAAGATCATTGGCCTTCTTGGATCAAATAAATATATAATGGTCCTAGAATGTAAATATCATCACAACTACCAAAACTATTAAATGTGGTTTAGTTTTTCAGATTGTGTATATTGTTGACAAAACTATATGATTTTAAACAATTGAATTTCATACATGTTGATTAAAATTCCTGGTCAATTGTTTGAAAGTCATACATTGCAAATTGACTCTTGAATTCTTATTAGTTTTTCTTTTATATATTTTATTAAAATTATTAGAAATGACTTAAAATCCCTGTTTTAGAAATCGCTAGGCACTAATTGGGCGGTCGGGGTAGGCCTAGCGCCTAACGAGAAAATCGGAGATTAAACGGGGATTAATCGGAGACTAGTTTTAGAGTTATTTTATTAAATTAGTAATAAAATTAAAATATATTGTACTAAATATATGTATATTTTTGTTTATGTTAAAAGAAATATATAAAACTATAGTATTGTCTTTAAAATTGTGATTTTTATTAAAAATTTATATATTAGTTATTGTAAAACATCATAATTTCTTAATTTAATTGTCGAAATAACAAAAAAATATATGTCAAATGTATATTTAGTTCTAAAAATAATCGGTATACACAAAATTAAACGAAAAATAATCGAATTAGATTGGCATAATCGTAGAATTGATGCTAGACGGAGATTAATCATTAATCGAGTCGGAAAAAGTGGGACTAGCGATTTTACAGGGCGTAGTCGGTGGTAGACGGAAATTTTTAAAACAAGGCTTAAAACTATTATTCTCTGATTTATTTACCTTTTCTAAAAAATATCTTTTCTTTTTTGACATAATTTTAAAAGAAATATCTGGAATAATTATATTTTGCAAAAAAAGACCATTCCCACAAATATTACAAGTCATGCCCCAATGGATACAGAGCCAACCGTTTGAGATAAGCTGCATCAGCATTGGATCATCCGAAGAGGGTAAGGAAGACGTTACCCACGAGACCTCAATCACACGTGGCGGATTCTCAGATATTCTCTTTTTTTTTTTCCTGGGAAATAAAGTTTTCGTTTTTTTTGTTTGTTTGTTGGGTTTGAGAGGGAGGGAGAGAATTGGTTGTGAGGAGACGAAGAAAGAAGATTTGGGGTTTTGAATCCATTCTCATTACCCTATAACCAACCAAACTCTTTCAGGTTTCTAAGTGAGAGAAGAAACTTGAAATCTCTGATTCTTTGGATATGTCGAGCTCAGCCGCTTCCTTGTGTTGTTCATCAACTCAGGTCAATGGGTTTGGTCTTAGGCCTGAAAGGTCCCTTCTTTACCAACCCACTTCCTTTTCTTTCTCCAGGTATATATTCAGCTGTCCCTACAATCGAAAGTTCATTCCTTTTTCTATTCCTTTGAGGCTTTGATTTTGACGATTGGAATCGAAATCTTGAATTTTTGATCGGTGTGTGTGTGTGACATTTAATACAGTTTTGTTGTTGTTACTACGATTGCTCAGAGTCAGAGATTGGTTTGTTTAGTATCGTTGATTTGAATTTTTTTTTTTAATTTATGTGGTAATTGAAGATTGTTTGATTTGTATCATTATGTCTTTCTTGTGTTTGTGGATATGGTTTGAGTAAACATTTATCAGTTCCTGTTTGATCTCTAGAGAGCTAACTGTTATCCTCAATTGACACTAACTTACCTTTGTAAAAACTTTTTGCAGAAGGAGAACTCAAGGAATTGTCAAGGCTTCAGCTCGGGTTGATAAGTTTTCCAAAAGCGATATCATTGTTTCTCCCTCAATTCTCTCGGCTAACTTCGCCAAATTAGGCGAGCAGGTTCTTATTCCTCTCCTTTTAGATTTGCTGTTTCAATTACTTCCTGTTTCTCCCTTTCACTCTTTCTTTTGCTCTCTCTGGCTTCTTTCAGGTAAAAGCAGTGGAGTTGGCAGGTTGTGATTGGATTCATGTTGATGTGATGGACGGTCGTTTTGTTCCCAACATTACAATTGGACCTCTCGTGGTTGATGCTTTGCGTCCTGTGACAGATCTCCCGTTGGATGTTCATCTTGTAAACACTTGTTCCTTTTTCTTATTTTGTCACTATATGGTTTCTTGGTGTTTAAAGTCACATTTCTGATGAAACATTTTTTGAAACCAGATGATTGTGGAACCTGAGCAGAGAGTTCCGGATTTCATCAAAGCAGGTGCTGATATAGTTAGTGTGCATTGTGAACAGCAATCGACCATCCATTTGCATCGTACCGTCAATCAAGTACTGATATTTCATGCTTCTGCTATAAACTTTTTAATTTGATGGGGTATGCTTACGCTAATCATACCATGTGATGCTACAATGGTGTTTAGATCAAAAGCCTAGGTGCCAAAGCTGGAGTTGTCCTAAATCCTGGAACCCCATTGAGTGCAATAGAATATGTCTTGGATGGTGAGTTTTTCTATCCTAATAGCACTTGCTTTGGCAAGAGATGATAAGGTTATTCTCATTGGAGTATTATTTGTTTCTGAAATCAGTGGTGGATCTGGTCTTGATAATGTCGGTCAACCCCGGGTTTGGTGGACAGAGCTTTATCGAAAGCCAAGTAAAGAAAATCTCGGACTTGAGAAAAATGTGTGCAGAGAAGGTATCAATCAAATAACTTCTCTCCTAGTGAAAGCCTCTTCTCTTCTCAAAACATTGTCTTGTTGTTTTAGGGAGTAAACCCGTGGATTGAAGTTGATGGTGGTGTCACTCCAAAGAATGCGTACAAGGTGAAGCTCGAATACTCTTCCCAGTTTCATCTTTAACTCACATTTTCCTGCTGTAGACATTTCTGTGCCCTAGAGTTCTCTAGAATATGAATCTTTTGTGGGCTATAATATAGGTTATTGAGGCTGGAGCAAATGCTCTAGTAGCTGGATCAGCTGTATTTGGAGCTAAGGACTACGCAGAAGGTATAGAGATGAAACCAATGTATACTTTCTGAGTTTAGCCAGTAGGAAGATGTTCTAACATTGGTTCTGTTTGTTTGTTTGAAAAATCTGCAGCTATAAAGGGAATTAAGGCAAGCAAGAGGCCGGAAGCTGTAGCTGTGTAATGCGAAGAAACAAACAAGCGAAAAAGACTTGGTTAAACTTAGGTTAATGATTTCCCTGTATCCGTATAGTCCATGTTTGTATACTATCTTGCTCGCAGTACAACAATTTGAATCTTGAAAATGAAAATTCGCAAGTTTGAGCCTTGTCTATTTGCTGTTTCTTCCATTTTTTGGTGAGCAATCCTGTTTACGGGGTTTTTTCTATGGTTTGACCTGAGTTGCTATAACTTTTATTTCAGGAACAGTTGAGGTCAAAGACGATCACCCAGATGTTGTCATTGTCTCCAGTCACCATAAAATCTATAAGAATCAACTCAATATGTTCAATGTAGGCTCCTTTATACTATTCTGTACCATTGTCTTGTAAATTGCGGATATGCAGATGTTCATACATTTTGCAATAAAATATTGTAATAAGAAATATGCTGTTACATATGTGTTTTTGACTCTGGAAAATAAAGCATTTTCATTTGTCTTGCTACTCTCGCCCTAAGATCCAGTGACAATCACTTTGCTCGATCTTGTGTAAAAGCTTTAGCCTTATATACAAGTATACAACCAAGAGCCTGAGATTGAACCAAAAAATCATGAAGCTCGTAAGATTGACTTGCAGGAGTTTCTGCTTTTTAGCTGATAGTTCCCAAACGGCTTGAATTGGTCAAGAAACAAGCTGATCTTAGATATCCATTCTCTTCGTAAAACCTGGCTAGCAATTGATTCACCAAAATGTTAGGCAATGTACCAGTTTTGATCATGTCACAGTGCAACATCATTGTATCAGTAATACGTTTTTCTTGGAGATGACCCTTCAACATCGAAAGGTAACTCCATATGTCAGGGGTTATCCCACCAGATTTCATGTCTGAGAAGCACCTGCTAGCTCGAAGAATGTAGCCGTTCTGACATAACCCTTGGATCAAGCATGTAAAACCCACATGATTCCAGCAGCTCCTCTGAACAAGGGATTTACCGGTAGCAGCTTGATTGTTTCCCAGATAAAAATCAATGGCATCAGACATTCTCCCTTCTTTCCAGAATCCATCTACTAAGCAAGCGAGCGTGTGATCATTGGGGTGGATTCCAGCCTCTAGCATGTCACTGTACAGCTTTAGTGCTTCTTTCATCTTGGCCTCCTTGAAGTGTGCATCGATCAAAGCTGTGTAGGTCACAACATCAGGAATTATACCTTTGATGGCCATCTCTGAGTACAATCCCATTGCAGCTTTTATGTTTCTCACTTTGCAGTAACCGTCGATCAAAATAGAAAAGGTTAGGATGTTGGGTTCTAAGCCACTTGCTGTCATCTCTGAGCACAAATCCAGAGCTTTCTCCATATTGTATTCTTTACAAAACCCATGAATCAGCGTATTGTAAGTCACGGAGGTTGGGAAAATTCTCTCATTCTTCATCCTCTGAAATAACTGTTTTGCTTCAGCTAGCCGATCTTCAGTACAAAGCCCGTTGATAAGTATAGTATAAGTGAATACATCAGGCACAAGATTTAAACTTTCCATCTCGGAAAACAATCCCATTGCTTCCAACATGTCTCCTGATCTGCACTGTCCATGAATTAAACAGTTATAAACATATAAATTAGGATCAACTCCAAACTTCACCATATGCACCAAAAGGCTCCTCGCAGCAACCAATTCACGCGCTTTGCAAAAACCATCAACCAATGTGCCAAAAACAACAACATTTGGCAACAGTTCAGCAACCTTGATCTCCTTATACAATGAGTAAGCTTGTCTCAGGTTACGGGTCTTGCAGTAACCATCAATCATTGCACTGTAAGTATACAAGTTTGGAACAACGCCATTTTTCTTCATCAAGCTGAACATTTTATCTGCTTCCTCCATCTTATTTTCTCTACACAGATCACGGATATATATGGTATAGATATAAACATTCGGCTTGATCCCTAACGAAGTCATCTCATCAAGCAGTTTCTCTTTCTTGGAGGATAAGCCTTGTTTGAAACAGCATTGAAACAAAACAGAGTAAATGTGGACATCAGGGACCAAACCACGAGAGATCATAAGCTGGTAATCAACCCAGACTGGCTCAAACCTTTTCTTTCTAACCAATCCATTCAAAATCGCAAGACAAGCTTTCGAATCCGGTGAACAACTCATCTCTCGACTCACCCAAAGAGCTTCTTCAAACAAACCCATCTCTAGAAACTCCATAATCAATAGACTAAACACCCCAAGACTAAATTTTGGACTCTGGATATCCTCGAGAGCATTGAAAACTCTACAAGAAATATCAGTCGGCTCACTGTGGCGCCTGAGACTCTCTATGAGGCTTTTTATCAAACACCTGGCGAGCATATACCTCTGAGCTCCGGTCAAAACGTGAATTACTTCCGAAATTTTTCGAAGATCCTTTTTCTTCGAGATCTCGAGTCTCGTAGACGCTTTGAACAGCTTGAGCGCTTCTTCCGTGGATCTGCGTTTCAGTATTGCTTCGGCTAGACTCGAAGAAGAAGAAGAAGAAGAAGACGATAAAGAAGCCAACGAAGATGCTGAATTTGACAGAGAAGGAGACTGAGATAACAATCTGAAGGTGAAAGATTGGAACTTGTAACTGTAAGCTGAAGAAGTTCTATGTTGAAGAAGCAAAAGCTTCAACATCTGGAGAAGAGAATGGTACTGAGTCCTCTGATTCTGGTCAAACTGAGAAAACTACACCTTCTTCGTAGAAGAGCGGTACAATACAAATACTATCATCGGTTTATTCCGGTTAACAAAACCTTGACTTGAAGAACGAATCTTTTTACAGGTAAAGAAAGCTTTGGCCTTTTCCTAGCAAATTGGGTAAAACAAAACCCACCTTACCAAGTAATCTTCTCCGTATAAATCTCTCGCCGACCTCAATGTCGATAAAAAAGTTCAATACTTTTTACATTTTTCGCTCAATTCAACCCGACTCTTTTAACAATGGTTGGTCTAACTCCAGCTGGGGATCGTTCAGAGATTGCATTCTTCGACCTCGAGACGACAATTCCGTTCCGACCTGGTCAGCCGTACGCGATTCTGGAGTTTGGATCGATCTTGGTTTGTCCCAAGAAGCTAGTTGAGCTTCGAAACTACTCCATCCTGGTTCGACCTGCTAATCTCGACTTCATCACGCCTCGCTCGGTTAAGTGCAACGGCATCAAACGTGAAGACGTCGAGTCAGCTCCTAGTTTTGCAGATATAGCTGACACTGTCTACGATATTCTCCATGGTATGGTATAGCTGAATTGGAACTAGAGACGAAATTTATGTTCTTTTTGAAGAATTGTGTGTTTCTAGATGCAAATGGAGATGAAAATGTCATAATTTGAGCTCAAAAGTTGTAAACTTTCTTGAGTTTTTTTTTTAATTTTTTTTGTTTAGGTGTGTTGATGTTGTGGTTTATCTTGTAGGAAGGATATGGGCTGGTCACAATATATTGAAGTTCGATTGTCCAAGGATAAGAGAAGCATTTGCTGAGATTGGACGAGATCCACCTGTGCCAAAAGGCACCATTGACTCGTTAGCTTTGCTTACTCAAAGGTTTGGGAGGAGAGCTGGTGATATGAAGGTAAACAATGATCCTAGAGAGAGAGAGAGAGACATGTTCTCTGGAGACTTCTTCTTTTTGTTTGAATAGACATGATTTGATCTGTGTATTTATTTTTTTATTTGCTTGATGGAGATTAGCTCTTGAATTCGAATTTGACAGTTTTTTTGAAGCTTATTCTGTTTCCCTGCATTGTTTGGACAGATGGCGACTTTGGCTAAATACTTTGGACTTGGCAACCAAACGCATAGGTAAGTTATATATGCGAGCTTTTTGTATTACGATGTTTTCATAGGCTGGCTGAGTTCTAATGCTTTGCAAGTTTCTTTAATCTTTGTAGGAGTCTGGACGATGTCAGGATGAATTTGGAGGTTCTCAAGTATTGTGCTACTGTTTTGTTCTTGGTATGCTCTCTTTTATCTCCTCGAGATTGAATATCTTGTGTTGTGTCCCAATCGCTTTGTTTCTGGATTTTTGGCATATATTTGATTTTTATGTATGCTATGTTCCAACAGGAATCAAGCCTTCCAGATGAACTTATAGAGAACTCGGTTACTACTACTCCAGAAACAAGTTCAAGAAGGCGTAGGAATATCAAAACATCTCCTCTGCAATCTCCCACTGATCAGCAGACAGGAGAAAACAGTACAACTATACCTATTTTATCATTTGTTTCATCCGCAGAAGCTCAAACGGATCCGTTTGATATGAGCACTTTAAAAAACGAAATAGCGCCAGAGGTTCTTCAATCAGATGTTCCCATGGAAGAAAAAAATCAGCAGTCTGAGGCTGTTGCCTCTGAGTCTGAGGGTACCAGTGACCAGGAAGGATTCTTTGAGCTAGATAAAATATCTATTTCAAGTATCAGAGCTACTCATATCCCATTATATGATGGGAGCCAAACAATGAAGCTACAGCTCTTCCTTGGGGACAAACCCCTTCAGCTCCATTGTCCTCGTCTGAAAGTACGGTTTGGAATTAATGGGAAATTTCTGGACAAAGCTGGGAGACGGAGGCTGAACTTTTTAGTTGATCTGTATCCCAGTCTCTGCAGTGTACTGCAAGAATGCGACAGTGCTGCAGAAGCAATATCTGTTGATTCAGGCAGTGGTTCTGAGTGGAACCCAGCGGTCATGCCAATGAAAGAATTTCTGAACTGTCCTACCGCAAGGATACAGTAAGTTCGCCTATATCTCCTTTTACTGGTTTCATTTAGAAACCATGTTTGCTTAGCATTTCCTGATTGCTTCTTTGTTTGTGCAGTATACCCACAGAGTTTAATGGAGATATAGACCGGTATGCAGCTGAGATACACCAGAAAGAGTTCTCTGGAGCTACTGTTATTCAGAAACTCATTTCTTGCAACCCTAAGGCTGAGGAGCTTGAGTCTTTGTTGAATCGTGGAACTGTTCTCGACGCTTTCTTCTCTCTGGAGCCATACGATTATCAGCAGAGAGCTGGAATCCGTTTAGTTGCCAGAAAGCTAGTTATATATCAGTAAACATTACATTACTCAATAGCACCACAGAGAGTAAGTTAAGAAATCAGAGTTTAGTGGACTCTAGGGATTAATTTATGTACTCATGAAAGACAAACACAGAACTGCTGTTCAGTAGATAGCTAATTATGTTCTTAGTTCCAAATTACTTGCTATCCAGATTTAGATTTGTCATATGCACATGGTTTCTTGTCTGTAACAGAATTGCATTTGCAATCTCTGTGACCATCCGAGTAATGATAGAAGCTTTTCAGTTATGGAACACATGTCTCTTTTTCGATGGGTAATGAAATATATTAAAACATGTGGAAGTAACAATGGAAAGACAAGATTCAAGTAAATGATGATGCTAGAAGGAGAAGAAAGGTTAATACACAATATACCAGTGAACATGATAAAAACACATTATATGTTTATCAACGAACTAATCTACACCCACAGAATGCTTTTCAATGCTCTGACAAAGTTGAACCGCAAGAGCCAACATTTCCTTCGAGAGGACTTGAAATACGATGTTCTTTTGGCTGTAGCAGCAGAACCCTTTCTGTGTTAGTCGATCATCATGTGTTGTTTGATAAGATGCAAGCAAATCGGTATAACACAACATGGTTGTCAGTTCTTTTAATGTTTCTTTTAAGTTCCCAGAGCATCATCCTGAGGAGATGAATCCCGGTTCTCCTCTTCTTCTTCTTCTTCCTCCTCTTCCTCGTCATCATAGTCAGCAGAGTCAGGCTGCCCATTTAAATCAACATTCACGCCGTTCATCTTCCTAACAAACTGACCCTTAACTCGCGGTCTCCTCTCAGCAAGGCGTTTCCTATTCACATACCTAATCTTTTTATCAAAACACCTTTGGTTCCTTTTTCTTCTAAATTTAAGTAGAGCTTCCTCTCTTCTGTCAAGTTTATTCACCCTCACCTCATTAGAAGAGTGATTTCCTGCTGGTGACCAAGAATGATGAACCATAGACATCTGACCATTCTGTAAAGACATCTGACTGTGCTGTAATGATGTGTTCATTGGGTGTGGGTGGTGGTAGTAAGGATATCCCGTCATTCCGTTCGGATGATTAGGTGGGCAATGAGGAAGTTGATGACCATACTGAGGCATCATGGCTGCTGATTGCATCATAACTTGGTTCATGACCCCATGCATATAGTAAGGATAAGCATTTTGTGCAGAGAAACCTGAGCCATCAGTTTGAGATGAATCCTTACTTCTGTTCATAGCAGAAACTGGGGGAGTATTCATATTTCCTTCTTGGTAGTTCCTACTATTAAACTCTACTGATGTTGGAAGCGTGCGTGACCGCTCAAGGGAATGTGGATAGCTGGTGACATTCTGTAAGTTCTCTCCTTGAGAGTGTGTTTTCTCGGTCTCTTTACTTTTGCGGGCTTGTTTGGCGCTGTTGATCCCTCCACTAGCCACCGCTTGAAACTTCTCCGCCAAACCTCGATGAAGATGAAGTGAGCCATTTTCATTGACATGAGGAGGATCCTGACTGCTAGTTCTAAGGACAGTAGATTTGACGTATGTGAAGAAAGCAGAGGACTCTCCAATCTTCAATCTACTTTTCTTTGGTACTGAAGAAAATTGTGCTGCAAAACCCCCCAGCTATATTAGAATTCACCAAAAAAAAAAAAATGCTTAGAGACTAGCTATTAGAAAGTGTTACATGAAAGAGAAATAATCACCTGGATTACTATTTCTTTTCATTGACTCATGGTGAGACCCAACATGATGACTTAGTGGAGGCTCTATAGCAGTAACAGCAAGAGAAGAAGTGGCTGTTCCATCAGCACCAAGACCACCATCACCAGCTTGAACAGGAGCAATAGCAACAGACCACTACCAGTACAAGCATGAGCGCAAACTAAAAAAAATGAGTTCTTCTCCATTTCAGAGGGCTTTAAACTGTCAAATACTTTCTCACCTCATTTTCCTGGTGACTTATATTTCCTCTCTGCGGGTTGGTGGACCTGTGACTTCTATCATCTGTGTCGTCAGAGAACAGGTTGGTACTATTTGTGTTTGGATCACTTGGATCAGATCCCACGAGATCAAAATCATAACTCAACATATTCTTCTCAGCAAGTCCTAACTGCCAAAACAAACATATTAGATCAACCGCATTAACTTCATGCATCAAGATCTTTTATTTCCAAAAGAAGACAGAAATCGCTATCAAGAAATACTCGAAAAACAGTAAGGCGTATATACAGAACTTTAGACAAGCAAAACAAACCATGCGTCGTCTTCTCCACATGTGTGTCCACAAGTTCAGAAGCTCGTTGGTCCGAAGAGGCTTCACAAGGTAGTCAGCTGCACCTAGCTTCAAGCACTTTACCACGACAGGGACCTCGTCTTGCCTCGACATCACTTAAAATAAAAAAAAATATTATAAGATCAGTTAGCATAAGGTTAATGATCATGACTGATAATAAAACGAAGAAGAAGGGCAAAGAACACAGCTTACTGATGACAGGGATCCTCCGAAGATCTTTGTCTCGTGTGATGTACCTCAGCATCTTCATACCCTTGGCCATTGGGAGATCAATTTCTGCCAGTATAATATCGATATCAGGTCCCTCTGCATTAAGTGCGTCAATCACCTGCCTTGCTGATTTCACTGAAGTCACTGCATTCCAATGAAAATAAAAACCATTTCATCCAATGTATCATCCAAAAGGTCCAAAGAAGAAAGCAATAGACACTATATAGATGCATTCAACGACGAAAATATGGTACTTAAAAATGTCTTATATCTGACTGACCAATGAAACAACTGGATGACCAATGAAACAACTGGATTCAGAAAGCATGCGTGTAACAAGAATAAGGCAAAGACCACAAGAAGAAACCCTTAATGGATCTCCAATCTACTACAGTAGTAATCCCACAATTTGATGACAAATAAAAAAAGGATCTTTGACAAGACAAATAAGGAAAAAGCAATGAGTTTGAAAATCATACCCTGGTAAGAACACTGAGAAAGGAGAGTAAAAACCTCTCCCAAGCTCTTGGAATCATTGTCACAAAGCAAAATCCTGACTCTGCTTCTATCAATGAACCCATCTCCTCCCTTACACTCACCGTTCAAATCCATGATCAGATTTACAACTAAACACACACAAAAATATCTAATGACAGAAAACAAAACTATCTTCCCTAACCCCCACAAAAAAAAAAAAAGAGATATTACAAAACTAGATTAAAAAACAGCCGACAATAGTAAGTGCTATGATACTTCCATGGCCAAATCAGAAACTAGGGTTTCCGGTACAGTGTCCCTACAAAAGTCGCCTAATCTTATATCCCTACAAAGCCAACTTTAATCTCACAAGTCACAACCAAACAAAAACTACTCTTTTTATCCCCCAATCTAATCTTTTAGCCATGGGAAACCAAAACAAACAACAACAACTACAACAAACGAAGCTAAATCTAAGAACAAAGTGATAAAAAAAAAAAAAAAAAAAAAAAAA
>NC_025695.1:46285734-46294900 GCF_000633955.1 Camelina sativa | reverse complement strand
AAAAAAAAAAGCATGATGCTATCTAACACAATTCACGTATACTCTTAAAAGTTGTGACACTTTCCAAAACTGAAGGGCATTGGATAAGAAGAATATGTAACACGTTTTAGAATTTTAGTGGTTATAGATGAGTTCAATTAGCATTGCATGTGTGTTTCATTAAACATGTGAAAATGGTTGAAAAGATATATTCAGCTAGATATCATTTTTGAATATACGAAATTGAATGTATAAGATTTTTCAAGTTCTTTAAATTCTACTTTGTAATAATGTATTTTGTACATATGTGCAAATTGCATTGCAAAAAGAAAAAGAAAAGAAGACATGAGGCACGAGGGTCTTTCCTTTACATCGTGTCATGTAATGTAATAAGTTCCATGGTTCTATATTGATTTTCTCACAAAACGTATTCGCAGAGAAAGAAACCAAAAAAAAAAAAAAAAAAAGACAAGATCATAATGTTAAATCACTTAATCTCGTCATCAGTTGTTGGGAGGGAGACAAATAAAATTGTTGTCATAATCATAAAAGTTATAGTTAATTTAGTAGGCTAAACTTGTATTTCTGATTGGTTCTTCTATACAGCAGCGAATCTTGTTTGTACAGGTGGACCAACGGATGCATAATATATTTAAGTTTGTTCACCGCAAGACACGTCTCGTCCCGGTTCAACTTTTTATTACTGCGTTTTGCCATCAACCATTGACCAAATTACTTTATTATGTTGTCAAAATTATTCGTCAATTATATGCAATTTCTTTACTACTTCATCAGAAATTCGATTTTCCATTTGAAGAAAAAATATGTTTCGGGGTAATCATTCCGGTTGGAATTTGGCTTCTAACCATCGTATCCCGGTTTTATCCGGTCCGATTCCGGTTCTGAATTTATACGCTTTCAACGTTTCAACAAGAGTGATGGAATGTAAAAGACCAAAATATCCTTTTCTGGCGCGGGCCGTGTAACAGATGTGTATATATATCGTTGTTTTGCCGTCTCTATATTCCTGCAAAATTTGTAGTGGAATCTGAATTTCGTGTTCCTTAGAGAATTTTCACCGGAGCTGTGTGTACTCTGAGAATATGTAACTCCAGTGAAACTTTCTCAGCCCTTTCAATGCATTATAAATCGTGACGTTGGAGAAGCACATGCACACCAAGTGTTTGATGAAATTCCTCACAGAAGATGAGGTCCACGATCAGATCAAACGCGTATACGTTGCTAACAAACACTACAAAGCTTACACGTTATTTTTGCTCTCGTCATTTGGTAGATCAATCGAACCATGCATTGACGGAGTTGCAGGAAGTTATTAGGATCGTTTCTTCCCCCATTGGTGGTCTAGATGACCTTGAAGAAAACTTGAACCGGGTTTCCATATCTCCATCATCCAACCTCATTACCCAAGTGATCGAGTCTTGCAAGAACGAGACTTCACCGAGAAGACTGTTAAGGTTTTTCTCCTGGTCGTGTAAAAGCCTAGGTTCTTCTAGTTTACACGACAAGGAATTCAACCATGTCCTAAGAGTTTTGGCTGAGAAGAAAGATCATACAGCTATTCAGATACTCTTATCAGATATCAGGAAGCAGAACCGGGCCATGGACAAGCAAACGTTTAGCATTGTCGCTGAAACTCTGGTTAAGATTGGTAAAGAAGAAGATGCAATAGGTATCTTCAAGATCTTGGACAAGTTTTCGTGTCCACAAGATAGCTTCACTGTAACAGCTATCATAAGTGCGCTCTGTTCCAGAGGACATGTGAAGAGAGCGTTGGGAGTTATGCATCATCACAAGGATGTGATCTCTGGTAATGAATTGTCTGTGTACAGAAGTCTTTTATTCGGGTGGTCGGTACAAAGAAACGTCAAGGAAGCAAGAAGAGTTATACAAGATATGAAATCAGCCGGGATTGCACCTGATTTGTTCTGTTTCAACTCGTTGCTGACCTGCCTATGCGAAAGAAACGTTAACCGAAACCCCTCAGGGCTTGTTCCTGAAGCTTTGAACATTATGTTGGAGATGAAGTCTTACAAAATCCAACCTACATCTATTAGTTACAATATATTGCTCTCCTGTTTGGGAAGGACGAGGAGGGTGAAAGAGTCATGCCAGATTCTAGAGCAGATGAAGAGATCAGGATGTGATCCCGATACAGCGAGCTACTACTTTGTTGTGAGGGTTCTGTATTTGACAGGAAGGTTTGGTAAAGGCAACCAAACAGTAGACGAGATGATTGAGAGAGGACTGAGACCTGAACGCAAATTCTATTATGATCTGATTGGGGTTCTTTGCGGGGTCGAGCGGGTAAATTTTGCGCTTCAATTGTTTGAGAAGATGAAGAGGACCTCTGTGGGTGGTTATGGTGCGGTTTATGATCTGCTTATACCAAAACTATGTAAAGGAGGAAACTTTGAGAAAGGGAAAGAGCTTTGGGAAGAGGCAATGTCACTTGATGTTACACTTAGTTGCTCCATTGATTTGCTTGATCCATCTGTCACAGAGGTTTTCAAACCAATCAAGAAGAAAGAAGTGGAGGGTACAATGGTGGACCGCCGCGCACTTAACTTGAAGGTTCATGCTAGAATGAACAAAATAAAGCCAAAACTGAAACCAAAACCGAAACGCAGAAGTAAAAAGAAGAAGAATATGGGGCATTGATTGATTTCTTCTACCCATGTTTAGAACATCCGATGTAACACCAATGTACCAGGTGATTTCTTTGCTTTCTATGAATCTATAATGCAGAAGCATGGACTTGAGATTCCTCTGATCAATTCGAATGTGTTATTTTTTACAAGTAACTCGTTCATCTGAGCAATCTGATGCAAGAGTTGAGCTATTCTCTGCAAACACCCGCACTACGTTCGTTAATTTGTTGCTTGTTTTATAGAAGCTATATGTAATAGGTACTCGGAAAATTCATTATCATCAAACAAAGATTAAAGAAGATTGAAAAAAATCAATGTATACACAACATAATCTACAAGACAACCAAATGTCTTTTTTTTAAAAGATCACAAATTAAGTAAGAAAAATCTCATTTCCTTCAAAGTAAAGGAAAGAAATAAACTGAACCTGCAATTAGGAAACGAAAGTAAAAAAAAAAACAAACCATAAGGCTTTCGTACATCCTACATCTTTGTGAAGGCCAAAACTAAACATGAGGAAAAAAAAAATAAACCAAACAAGAGTTTCACATGGTAAACCACCATCGTCACGGCACTGGACGCGACATTTCCTCGCCGGGGATATAATCCATTTCAATATTCATTGTAGTCTTATCATCCGACAAATCAACTTGAGCGGACGCTTCTTGAAGCTGCAAAGCATATTCAAGATTCCACAACACATCTCCCATTCCAGGCCGATCAACACCATACTCAGCTAGACATTTCTCTGCTGCCTCCACGAACTTCCTCAACGATCCTTTACTAATCGTTCCCACGATTTTCGGGTCTATGATTTTATCAAGCATACCTTTTCTATGCAAATTCATAGCATACTCTGCTAAGTTAACTTGTTCTCTAGGTAACTGTGGGTTTATCACTGGCCTCGCGCATAGAACCTCGAATAACACCACACCAAACGAGTACACATCGGATTTGTCAGTGAGTTGCTGTCTTCGGAAGTACTCGGGGTCTAAGTACCCAAAACTACCTTTCACAGCGGTACTTACATGCCCTTGTTCCATAGGGGCGTCTTTGGAAAGTCCAAAGTCAGAAACTTTAGCTACTAGGTTCTCGTCCAAGAGAATGTTAGTGGTCTTGACGTCACGATGGATGATCCCTTGAGCCGCACCTGTGTGGAGATAGTGGAGCCCACGCGCTGATCCGATGCAGATCTCTAGACGTTGCTTCCAGGACAAGGTAGGTATAGGGTCATTCTCTTTGGAGCCGTACAGATGGTCACGTAGAGGACCGTTTGACATGTACTCATAGACGAGAATCATCTCTTTGTTCTCGTCGCAGAATCCGATTAGAGACACTAAATGTCTGTGTCTAAGTTTAGACAACATCTGAATCTCTGTCTGAAACTCTGTGATTCCTTGCTCTGAACCCTGACTCCCTCTTTTGATAGCTACTTGTGTCCCACCGTCGATTTCTCCTATATACACTTTCCCGAATCCTCCAACTCCAATCACAGATTTCTCGTCAAAGTTCTGCGTCGCTATTTGCAATTCAGTAAAAGGGAAGTACCGTCCTAATCCTTGGTTAGAGAAGAAGCTAGAGAATCCGTTGCTCTTGCTCTTCTTGGACCCGAAAATACTCATCCGCCTCGACGTCGTGGACCCGCCTTTACTCGAGATGTAACTCGAGTGACTTGCGTGCAAAGGAAGCAACCATGACGAGAAACTATTCTGTTTTTGCCAGTCTTTAGGACGTCTCTGCCATCTAACAAGCAACACAACAACACCTAACAAAGCGGTTAGTGCCATCACGAATCCAATACCCGCAATCGCAAGCTTCTTAGACGACATCCCACCAATAGGTCCTTTGTATTTCCCATCAACCCCGAAAAGCCCATCTAAACTCCCAGCTGCATTGTTCAGCTTCATGATCTCTAAACCGTTAAGAATCGCATTCGGTTTACCCGTCTGAAGATTCGTAGTCGGTCCAACCTGAATCAGGATCGAGCCATTGGTGATAGCAGACGCATTCAGCACGAAATCCGCGTAATAAGCCGTGCCTAAAGCGTTGGTTAATGAGGAAAGATCGAGTCCGGAAATGGCAGAGAGCTTATTGATGAAAACATTGAAGACAAGATCGTTAAGCGATTTGCTTACAATGTCACAAAAATGTAACCTAATGAAGTAATCATGACCCGAATCAACACTCATTCTCCACGAGAGATTAAAGTTAGGTTGCGAGGTTTGCGCATCGGCCATTTCCTCTGCCGTGGCGTAAACCGGATGAGGAGCGATCAACGCGGTAGCTCCACCGTCAGGATAAGTAATGGTACTAGGATCAACGGTGACATTTCTCGAACCTTGAGGGAACGTATTGTAAGTTTTATCAGAGATCCAAGTACGAGAAAGAGGATCAATCTTGGGAGATATCAAATCGCCGCCGATGTTTAACCGGTGAGAGGTTTGAAGAGAGAAGCTGCTTAAACCTCTGAAATCAGGAGCTTGAGGAACAGAGGAAGCAGAGTCAGGGACAAGCTCGTCGGGAACAGAGACGATCTCAACGGCGTTTATAAAAGCCGTTGAGCCTTTGTGAGGTTTGAAATAGAGAGAGAGTTTCTCGGCGGCGTAGATGAGATACTCTTTGAAGACGACGGAAGAAGTGTCTCTGGTTGAGAAGTCGTGTAAGAGGACGGTGGTGTCGGTGGTGACGGAGAAGACAGAGTCTGTGAGGTTGTGGAGAGGATGAATGAGAGGGTAGAAATGGAGACGGATCCAGTGACGGCCAGGTCGTGAGATGTAAAAGGAGTAAGTTGACTTGCCGGCGAAGATACGAGCGGTTAGGTATAAAGGAAGAGAGGAGGTTGTGTTGGATGAGGTGATTGGGATTGAGTCGACGGAGGTTTTGATGTCTTCGTCTGTTTGGAGAAACGATACGGATTGTTGATCGGATTTGAAGTTACGGCCGTCGGAGAGTTTTGTTTCGCTGGAGGAGCCGCAGTCGATTAGGTAGTTATCGGCTGGAGTGTACGTGGAATTGGATTTGACGGCGAAGAGGATGATGATGAGGAGGATGATGGAAACGTGGGAGGAGAAATTACGAAAATCTCCTCCCATTATTTCCGGCGAGGATTTGACGGTGGTGGGAGATTAGAGAATTAGAGGTTTACCATAAAGAAAACGAATGGTTTTAAAAATTTTGAACGTAAAATACGATTTATGGAAAACTCTTGCCGCCGGGGAGATTACGATTATAATTATATAACGATTTTTGTTTAATTATTGTTTTTTTTTTTTTACTTTGATTTGTTAAAAAAATATTATTTTGGTGTGTTTTGTTGGGAGCACGTAAGGAGCAACGTGCAAAAGTGTATGTTAATTTTTTTTAATTATTGGAAAAAAAGAGAACTGATTATGGAGTCAAAAGCTTAATTATTTTTTTGAGCGCAAAACGAAATGTGAACAACTTAAAAACGAAATGTGAACAACTTAAAAAAAAAAAAAACAAAAACAAAAACAAAAACAAAACAAAAATGCTTAAAATTTTACTTGTGCAAACGCTTAGTGGACATCAAAAACGACACGCTGTGCAAAACTGAAAGTCAAAATCCAATTTCATTATCTTCATTTAATTTTTTTAGTGGGCTTTGGCTTTTTGGATTACTCCTGTCGCCTACGTATCGTTTTCATGAAAAAAGGTCGATTTATAAGATTCGCCGTCTGTGGGGATCGAACCCTCGACCACGTGGTTAAAAGCCACGCGCTCTACCACTGAACTAAACTGTTTTATTAATTATCAAGATTTAATTTATAATAATAGAATAATGTTTGTAAATGATATTTTTTTTTTTCCTAGCAAAGGTGATTGCTTATATGTTGGTTTTGGCTTTTTGTGCAGTTAAACCATATCAACAGGCTTGATCTAGTCTGCCAAGCGGCCTGTGCCCACCAACTTGTACAAGAAGGTCTTAAAGTATATGTTCCAAGATAAAGGCCTTGTGACTGTGATTGTGTCCTGTTTCTAGTGGTTTGACATCTTCTATAAGGCCTTGAACTTTGAGGTATACGCTATACGATCGGATATCATTCATCATCTATTATAATTTTTTTAGAAATTATGTTACAATATATATGTGCCAACCATGAAGTGTTATTTTCATAAACTACGGTTGTTTGTTTGTCTCTTATATTTCGATAATTATTTCATACATAGCTCAACTGAACTATAAGACTTGTTCGTCGTATAGTGTGTGTGATTCTAATTTCTAAGTCAACTTAAGTTTGGATAAACTTTGAGATTAATTTAATTTATACAATAAACCATATGTATATAGTTTTATCTTTTGACCACCAAAGCTTTACAGATCAGAAGTAAATAATCCAGCCCCCTTGCACGTGTTTTTCTTTACAATTATGATCATTCGAGTTAATCATATACAGGTGTTGACAAATGAGAAAGTCTAATTAAATAAATTATTAGATTTTAACTATACATGTATTTTTTTTTTCCATTCTTGTTTTGACATTAACTATACTGTACTCTGTACATGTATCTTTGACGATAACCTCAAAGAAATATATTCTACGTCAACCAATGAACAAAAATAACGGTTTCTGTTTTTGGTAATGGTTGTATTTTTGCATATTCTTATGTTTTTTTATAAACTATTTAGTATTATCTAGAGTGACATGTATAAACTGCGAGTTGTGATTTCATTTATCAGTACAAACTCAAATGTATAATCGATTAGGTGGTAGATTACATGTCACAATACTCTGGATCGGTTGATAAAACAACACTATCCGAAATCACATTTAAACAATGATTGACGGGCTCTTCGTTATTCAAGTAATCAAGTTATATGTGGTAGTCATGATGATGGTGATTATATAAAAAAAATATCAATATATTTTTAGAGAATTTTATACTTAATCGATATCTAAATCTTATGGTACATTAAATGTTTTATATATTATGGTTGTGAACGTAGATTTAAAACTATAAACCATAATTATTAGGTTTCTTCTTATAACGTGATATTTTTACATAAAGTTTAAACTGTAGCATTTAATCCAGGTTACTTCTAATTTAAATAAAGAAAAACAAAAAGATTAAAAACAATGGTATGGTTATGGGGAATGTTGACTTACAATATGGTGGTAGCATGTTGTCCATTCTAGTCATTGGGGGGTCCTTCTAATCCCACCATACCCTTTTTTGGAAGTATTTCATCTATCACAAAAACAAACCGATATGGTCTAAATTTAGTTTTCACTTGCTATGAAAAAAAAATGTGATCAGTTTGGATTGATCAATTAGAGTATTAAACACTTAAGTATAGAAGACCATGATATTTGACTTTTTCCCCTTTTTTTACAGCAGCATGATATTTGATATAGTTTATACTTTATACTAATTATATGGTTGTTGCGTACGTAGCCATTCAAATTCATATAATGCATATTGTTAATCATAAAAATTAATGAGATTAATTAGATGGTAAACTCTGTGTTCAGTTTGCAAGAAAAAAAGAAGATAAATTATGATATACACGTAAAAAATTAATTATGGGTATATTTATTATGTGGTATCATGATTAATTGATTATAATTAACACTTTTTAATTTTTAAAAACTACTGTTGTTAAGTCATTATAATAAAACCACCAGTTAAATAATTATATTTGAAATTTCGTACTGAGGAAAATTTAAGTTAATAATTCTTCATTTATGCAATCAATATTCATGTGATATATATTTTTTTTCATCTCTCGTAAGTAGCAATATATATAATTACAAACCATAATACTTCCAAATGATAAGATAATAATTAGTAGATTTTACTTAATTAAAAACAAAAATGAAAGAAGAGGCATGCCAACGCCATATTGGTAATTCACCTAACCATAGTGTCGTCAGATGTTCAAAAACTCTTTTTTTTTTAAGGGCAGGATGTATAGTTGAAAGTTAAAAGGCAAAAAAGGCGAAAAAAGCGAAAAAGGCGAAAAAGGCGAAACCCCGAGATCTGAGATCTCATCGACGGTGTGGCCTCTCACCGCCGTCGAGAACATCTTCTTCCCCCCCCCCCCTTCCTTTCTAGATGATGGATCTGAACGCTGAACCACCTGCGCTTGTCCCTCCTGACCCGACCATTCCAATTGTCTCCGCTCACTCCACCCTCGTTCCGGCCACCTCTACGGTTCCATATGATGTGTCTCCACCTGGAGATTCGTCCTCTGTTCCTGCTCAAGAAGATACAATTGCCTCACAAGCAGATTGAAATACTCCACTCCTACCCAAAGAACAAGAAGAACTACGCAATTCTCCTCCTGTCATCGACGACACCCAACTACTGTGGGCAGAGCGTTTCAAGTCTTCGTTGCGTAATCTCACTAAAGCAGCTCAGCCGACCTTCACTGATGATGGAACTCCGAAAGTCAGAGCACCAGCTTCAGTCATTCTTCATGCCTCTGACACTTGGAAAGACCACATAGTGGCTCATTTCCATGGAAATCCTCCCCCACCAGGTAAAATCTTTGTTGA
>NC_025695.1:46284022-46285674 GCF_000633955.1 Camelina sativa | reverse complement strand
CTGGGAGGTTACTAAGGCAAGTCAACGCAACTATTCTAGCACTTATCTCCAAGACTACTACGGCAGAAAAACTATCTGAATTCAGACCAATCTCTTGCTGTAATACTATCTACAAGGTCATCTCAAGAATCTTGGCAAAAAGGCTCAAGCTGATTACTAGTCAAGCAGTACAACGAAATCAGGTAGCCTTCATTCCTGGCAGGCTCCTATGTGAAAATGTTTTATTAGCTTCTGAGCTTGTTACGGATTTCAACACTGATGGTCCTGTGACTAGAGGATGCTTACAGATCGATTTATCAAAAGCCTTTGACAATATCGACTGAAATTTCCTTCACAACATCCTAAGAGCTCTGGAACTGCCTCCCATGTTTATTAAGTGGATAACTACATGCTTCACCACTCCGTCCTACTCTGTTGATATTAATGGTGAATTGATAGGATATTTTCCAGGAAGGAAAGGTCTTAGACAAGAAGACTCAATCTCGACCCCCCTCTTCACATTAGTAATGGATATACTCTCCAAGCAATTTGATGAAGCAGTGTCGATGAACAGGATTCAGCCTCATCCAAAGTGTGCCGACCCTCTGATCACACACTTGAGCTTTGCAGATGATATCCTAGTTTTCTTCGATGGTAGAGAATCCTCTCTCAGCTCAATCCTTGATATCTTGGCTCAGTTTCAGTTAACTTCTGGTCTGGGAATAAATCTTGCAAAAACTTGCCTTTTTCTTGATGGAAATGATAGAGATCACATCAGACATATGGCTCAAAGGCATAACCTCAATCATGGCTCCCTCCCAGTTCGATATCTTGGAGTCCCGCTTCTCCCAAACAAGCTAAACCCATTAGACTATCAACCTCTTCTAGACAAAGTCAAGGGACGCATCTCCTCTTGGACAAACCGGCATTTATCATTTGCAGGAAGATTGCAACTCCTACATTCAGTTATTAACAGTACCATCAATTTCTGGGCATCAATCTTCTTGCTTCCAACTAATTGTTTGCAATCGCTTGAGCAAATGTGCAGTGCTTTCTTGTGGAAGGGTGTTGCTTCCTCTGCCAGGGGAGCTAAGGTTTCATGGGAAGTTGTTTGTACTCCAACAGAGAATAAGCATGGGAAGTTGTTTGTACTCCAACAGAGAAAAAGCCGTTGGAGGCCTTGGTCTTAAAAGACTGGCTGACTGGAATCAGATTTTTGGCCTCAAGTTAATATGGCTACTATACTCTCAAGCAGGTTCACTATGGGTTTCGTGGGTTAATAAGCACTTAATCAGAGGAGGATGTTTCTGGGATACAGATTTCACTACAACTGGCAGCTGGATATGGAGAAAGCTGGTAAAGTTGAGAGCTCTGGCGAGACCATATATTTACTGCATTATCAACTCTGGATCCAATGCACTCTTCTGGCATGACAACTGGACTGGACTAGGTCCACTTATTGACATCACTGGTAACTCAGGACCACGGGTTACAGGTAACCGGATTCTCTCTACTGTCAAACAAACTGCTCCAAGTGGAACCTGGTCACGTCCAAGGGGGAGGCATCAAATAGTACAACTCCTGCGATCATGCCTTATGACTCACAATCCTCCAACAGAGAATACGGGTGATGATGTTTTTCAGTGGAAGTTAACAGCTGATCAATCTCAAGG
>NC_025695.1:46255151-46283923 GCF_000633955.1 Camelina sativa | reverse complement strand
TCTGGATCCAATGCACTCTTCTGGCATGACAACTGGACTGGACTAGGTCCACTTATTGATATCACTGGTAACTCAGGACCACGGGTTACGGGTATCCGGATTCTCTCTACTGTCAAACAAGCTGCTCCAAGTGGAACCTGGTCACTTCCAAGGGGGAGGCATCAAATAGTACAACTCCTGCGATCATGCCTTATGACTCACAATCCTCCAACAAAGGATACGGGTGATGATGTTTTTCAGTGGAAGTTAACAGCTGATCAATCTCAAGGAAAATTCTCATCCATGCAACTGTGGCGTCACTTATATCCTCCAGAACCATCAGTACCATGGCATCATCAAGTCTGGTTCAAAGAAAATATCCCAAAAATGCCTTTCATGACTTGGCTCACAGTTTTGGATCGGCTAACAACTCGAGACAGATTAAGGAGATGGAATCTACCTGTTCAAATCCCAGCATCTTGTCTACTTTGTGCTTCCGGTGAGGAATCAAGGAACCACCTTTTCTTTCAATGCTCTTACTCCTCAGAACTCTAGTCAGATTTTTTTGCTCACTTATCTCCACCGCAATTCTCCTCCTTTGACGCATTGCTACTCTGGATAAAAAGACCAACGACAAATAAGAGGCTAAATACAATTTGCTGGTTGGTTCTACAAGCGCTAATTTACCATATTTGGAAGGAGCGTAATGAGCGCCTACACACCCCAACATTCCGAAGCCAAGCACAAATCAAGCAAAGGATTCATCAACTTATGAGAAGGAGGTTACTTGCACACGACATAAACTCAAGCACGACGCCTCAACAACAAGATTCCTATCTCACTTTATGGTTCTCTCACTTTCATTTGTCATGAAAGACTCATTACTCACCCTGCTTTTTTCAGTCTATGTTTCATTATATCTCTCTCTTCCCAAAGCTTAATGGTGCCTATGACACTAGTGTAAACTTTCCTCTATATTTAATATAAGACCGATATCCAAAAAAAAAAAAAAAAAAAAAAACTACAACAACGCCAACACTTCAACGGTTCAACCTTTTCTTTGAGATTCTACCATACTTATCAATATAATAATATAATATTATAGTACTATTTTTAATTGATTGCGATGTTTAATTTCTCCATATATAAGTAGACAGAGTTCATCCGACTGAATGTTCTGTCTTTGTTATACAAAAATCATGAATCATTATCATCATTTTATTCATTACTAACTGATACTTGATATATAAATCCAAAATTGCTAACAACACACATGGTAAAAAGTAAAAACCGACAACTTATGCTTCAACTGATGTTACTAACTGATCGGATTGATCAGTAAATCATTTTAAACTCTGAAATCAATTATCGATGAACGTATACTTTTCTTAAACACCATAGAATTTATTATATAGCACTAGTCAAAAGAAAAAAGCCATGAAATATTCATATGAGTTTTTCATTTGAAAAGGAAAAAAAAGCAACTCGTTTTGAGTGTATATGTTCTTTTTTTTTACTTATATTTGTAGTCCAGTTCTTTTTGTTTGTTGGAGTAGCTTAGAATCAAACATTATAGCTCAAATGACTTAATTCTAATTGATACATATAAGTCTAACAATATATTAATATTACTCCATTCAAGGTCTAAACTAGCAAACATTTCGAGTTTTCTTTCTATGTAGTTTTTTTTGCCAAAACAAAAAATGAAGAAAAATGGGTTACCTGGTAAACGTGAACCATTCAACTAAATAGATATGAAAATAAATTTGCAAAATTTTCATGCGAATTTTCTCGTTTAGTTCTTCTAATGAGACTCAATTATAAAGGATCACCCCTAAACTATTGCAACATGCCATTAATTAAAAAGGACACATTATCGAGAGTGGATGATAAGGAACAATAAAATACTTAAAATATATATTATATTATTTTTAGTCAAATATACAATTAATTATACATAAGAAAATAATTAATTCCAAAGAAGCAAATGGAGAACTCCCTAACTACCAAGTCTAAGTCAATAAGACTTCACACCAAATGCATGCCACAGGTTGGACAAAGTTTGATAATTTCTCTCTTCTATCGAATTGTATTTTGCTCTTGGATATTAAAAATCAAAACTCTTAACTTGATTATAAAGGTTTCATTATATTATTGTATTAATTATCAAGAACACAATTGGTAATTAATATATAATCGATCAAATGATCTAGGCTAGACTTTTCACTAAAGCTAAACTTAGTAGGTTTGGTATAACATATATATATATATATATATATATATATGATCAAGTCGCCTCAAGACAAGTTCAAAAAGTTTGGAGATTTCTCACTCAAAAATCATTTTAAGTTGTTTTACATTATGAGAAAAGCATTCAAAAAGAGCACCATTTCTTTCCAATTTAAAATTTTATTTTACTCTTTTTAGCTCGTATCATTATTCAGTTTCTTGAAAGCTAAGCCTCCAGTTTCCTCAAACCTATCATTATTAACCTTTCAATTGAATACTAATTCATAGAACTCACTCTCTCACAATTTAATATGTATCTACACACACACACACATACATGTATTGTATACATACAATGGAGTGTATAGTAAGCATCCAAAACCAATTAAAGCACTAAGCATATCACACAAGCAAAAGACTTTTCAAAGAAATACGTATCAAAAATTAAACCCAAAAAAAGGAAAATTTTATTTCTTCCTAACAACATTACCTACGAAACAAATCTACATTATACCCAATAGAACCTAACAAGGAAGTGTTTGTGTATTGTTTTATACTGAATTGTCTTCTACGCACACAAGAAAGATCCTATATTCCATGCGAAAATTAAAAAAAAAAACTTTGCTTTACAAATAAAAAAAGAGGTTCAAGTTTATTAACTTTGTCTAAACAACTCCTCATCTTCAGGCAAAATCGGTTGGCCTATCTCCATTCCCTTCTCTAACACCCAACCCACAATTAAATTTTAGCAAAAAAAAGAAAATATATAATATAGAAAAAATCATTACATATATTTTTATATAAACATATAAAAGAGGACCTTCGTTGAGAAAGCCCTTTCAAGATTTGGTGGATCATTCAAGAAACACACACATCTTCGAATTTTTCTTCAAAGTAAAGAAAATAGCAAAAAAAATATAGAATGAAGAAGACAATGGAGGATCCAAGCAAGCTCATGAGAAGATCAATCCACACTTTCCTCAAAAACTACCACCGAGTCACCACCGCAGCCGCTGTGGCTCTCCCTTTCTCAGCCGGTCTTCTCCTCTCTCAGCCTTTCTTCTCCTCTTCCTCTTCCATCCTCCACGCGAGGCTTAACACGCTCTTTCGTGGGGCAGGTTTCTCATCTTCTCTTGATTTCTTCAACATCTTGAGCCTCAAACTCTCACAAACCTTTTCTTCATCTTTATTCACTCTCCCTTTCTCCCTCACTTTCTTCCTCTTCTCCAAAGCTTACGTTATCAAACTTCTATCAAACAATCACTCTGCTGATGATTCCTCTGTTTATTACTTTCGTCTTCTCAAAACTTACATTTGTAGCTTCTTCTTCCTTATCTCTGCAAACGCCTCTGCTTTTGCTCTGTTCTTCTTAGCATTCAATACCCTTGAAGCCTTTGGATTCTCTTCTAGAAACTTTTACACTTTCCTCTCCGTATCCTCAGCTATCATATACTCAATCATCATCGCAAACGCCTTTGTAATCTCCAATTTGGCCTTGGTCTCGTCACCTTCTTCTTCCTCAGGAGGATACACAAACATTCTCAAGGCGTGTCTTCTGATTCGAAAAAGAACTTCACCAGCATTGGCTCTTGCTCTGCCTACCAATCTCGGCTTAGCAGGGATCGAAGCCTTGTTTCAGTACCGTGTCGTGAAATCTTATTACAACGGAGACAGAGATATCACATCAATAGCTCTTGAAGGAACTTTCATAGCTTACTTATACGCACTCTTCTTGGTTCTTGACACCATAGTCAACTTCTTCTTCTACCAGAGCTGCGTCAAGAACGAGGAGGATCAAAAGATCGGTAGAGAAGACGAGTACTCGATCAAGATCCAAATCAGAGAGAACACGAAGATACACGTCAAAGGATCAAAGGGTTTACAGACAATCTTGTGACTGTCTGTTTTGGTTGAATGTAATTATTGATTGATTAAGAAGAAGAAAAAAAAAAGTGAAAAACTTTATGAGATTGTTGATTCTTTAAGGATAATCTTAAGTAGCTTTCACTTCAAAGAAGGGCAAAGGTAAACAGTAAAGAAACAATCAGAGGATCTGCAACAAAAAAAAAACTCTCTGTTTCTGCTTTTCTTTATTATAGTCCTTTTGTTCCTCTTTTACTTGTAATTTTTTCCACATTGTAAAGTCAAATATACCAGAAATTTCAATTAATGCAAAATCTTTCACATTTGGTTAATCCTACAGGAAATTTTCATTTGCCGACATGATTTTGATTCGTTCAATTAATGCAAAATCTTTCACATTTGGTTAATTTTGATTACTTACTTAAAAGTTTAATGAAAGATGTTGACCTGATCTCACATTAACAAGAGGCTTTTGTTTTAGTGAGCCAAAAAGATAAGTTTCCAAAGCACACATCTTTCATTACAAAGATAGAAGAAGAAGTGTCATAGTTGTCTTCAAATCGACAAAAGATGCGAAAGCAATTGAACACTTTTGTTTTGTTGTTTTCCTTTGAATTAAAATACTAATAATACACTGAAATTGTGTTAATAATTGATAAAAAAAAAAAAATTAAAACTTAAAAAGACAGAAGAGGCTAGTTGAGTGGTCTACATCACTAATCTCTTCACTTGAACCTCTCAAAATAATATACCCTTAAATACAATAATTCAGTTCTACCTAAATTTTCTTCTAATGGAGAAAAAAAATTATATGGAATGAATCTAATTTACCCTTGTTAGTTAAAATAGTGGAATCTGGAAAATTGAGTGAAGGAAAGGGTTTTAGAGCATTTCAAGAGATATAAGTAAAATAAGGAATGAATCTAATTTACCTTTGTAAGTTAAAATAAATGTTTGCTTCAAAAGAGATCAAGAACCAATCATGCAAATTTTGTGGCTTACCAAACATAATACATTATGGATCATCATGGTTCATAAATTTTTAGGATGTATTTTCATAAAATCCAGGTCCGACCGACCGAATCGTATAATCTTGTTCTATCAAACCAGAAAACAACCCTTAAACCGGACTTCTAGTTAAACCGGCCGGTTTGCGGTTTCAGAGAAAACCTCATGGATTTCTAGTTAAAGGATCAAAGGGAACACAACGTCTTGAAAGTTATTTATGAACCAGATAACTGGATAAGCCTAGGTTACAAGCAGAATCATACCTTGTTCAATATTTTTTTCTTCTTCTACAACATTATTATTATCCTAACTAGACCATGTTCTGTTTTTTTTTTTTGAGCAACGACCATGTTCTGTTTATTAGGTGATTTTCCGTTATTTATATCGTTCTATGTACCCTTTTTTTTTTTTAATGGTGATTGCAGCTAAGCTTAATATGCAAAGTACACAACAGTTTATTGTCAAGTCCTCGTAAATTTCTTAGGTTACAAGGAAACTAATTTGATTGATAACTAATGATCGTTATAATTACTTGTGTGATATTCAACCCTTGAAGTGGAGTTGGAGATAGAAAAGCATGAATTAGCTCACAATTGTTTGGGAAAACTTTTTAGTTTGCGTTAGCACTTTACACCAACCAATCTCTAGCTCAAATTCAGATATCATTCGTATGACTTGAATTAAAAAAAAAGTTTGGGAGAAAAATGTAGCTGCTATAAATTTGGAGGAAGCCACGGGGAAAGACATCAGATCTAAGACTGACTCCAATCGTGATGAGAAGCATAAGCTTGATCTGGGCTCCAAGCGGCAGTCAGGTCGCCATTAAAACGGCGCCTGCTGTTGACTCAGTAAAGATGGAGCCTTATTCGTAAAACATATATAAAAAACATTGAGAAAAAAAAAAACGCACAGATCTGTAAAACGAAGCTTCAAACGGAGAGAGAGAGATGAGGGATGAATTTGAGATTTATATAGTGAAAGCGCGTGGGTGAGATTGCAAAACCCTAGCATTTTTGTGTTGTGTATAACGGGCTTTATTGAGCCCAATAAGGTAACCCATTACTTGGCAGAATCAATAATGTGCACGAGGGGGAAACTCAACGGGATCATGGCATCCAGGCCAAACCGTTCTTGGTACAAAATACGACACATTGAGCTGCTGAGTAACATTCCCTTCCCGATGGATGCTCGTCGCTGCTTCCACCCATCTTCACTTCCATCAGGGTGCTGTGGCTCGGTTGAAACTTCACTATATCTAATTGGATTACTGTTATCCATAAATAGCCTCCTCAATGACGGGAGGATAAGGTGTTTCTTCAACTGGTGCAAGAATTGTCTCGTGATTCTCTTCGCTTGATTTACCTTCTTCTGACCCAGTTTCTTTCGTCTCCTCCTCAGACATCCCTTTTTTTTTTTTTTTTTTTTTCTTGGAGCTTCTGCTAAGTTTTCAGAAACATTGCTCTGCTTGGATTTTTGCTTTAGCCACAAAAAAAAACACAGGTCCAACCATTTAAGTATTTTTAACCATTATAAGTCAAAAGTCAAAAGTCAAAAGTCAAAGAAATAAAAATAAAAATCATACGTACAAAGTAACAAGTTCAACCGACCGAATCGTATAATCTTGTCCTATCAAACCAGAAAACAACCCTTAAATCGGATTTTCTGGTTGAACCGGCCGGTTCGTGGTTTTAAGAGAAAACCTCTAGGGTTTCTAATTTTGTTTTCATTGTTCGTTCAGTTGAGTTTTTTTTCTTTCTCAACCTCTCCTCTGCTCATATACAGCTTTTGTGCTTCTACGATTTCAAGTCGAAGATAAATTCTCCTCTTTGCGTCTCAATTGCTACAGAGTTTTAAGGTTAGTTCCTCTGCTTATATGATTCCTTTTACTTTTCAAAGTTGTCTGCTCAAATTGTCGCCGTTTTTGTTGGTTTACATCTGTATAATCGTTTCTCCTCCTGGGTCGATTCGAAAGTTTCTTGCTTTTGAAATTTTTGTTAGCTCTAGAATGATATATATGTGACATTGTGGTGGTGGAGATGATGGAATGATAAAAGTAAAAGGTCTGAGCAGGATATGAGTAAAGTGTGTANCCTCCTCAGACATCCTTTTTTTTTTTTTTTTTTTTCTCTTGGAGCTTCTGCTAAGTTTTCAGAAACATTGCTCTGCTTGGATTTTTGCTTTAGCCACAAAAAAAAACACAGGTCCAACCATTTAAGTATTTTTAACCATTATAAGTCAAAAGTCAAAAGTCAAAAGTCAAAGAAATAAAAATAAAAATCATACGTACAAAGTAACAAGTTCAACCGACCGAATCGTATAATCTTGTCCTATCAAACCAGAAAACAACCCTTAAATCGGATTTTCTGGTTGAACCGGCCGGTTCGTGGTTTTAAGAGAAAACCTCTAGGGTTTCTAATTTTGTTTTCATTGTTCGTTCAGTTGAGTTTTTTTTCTTTCTCAACCTCTCCTCTGCTCATATACAGCTTTTGTGCTTCTACGATTTCAAGTCGAAGATAAATTCTCCTCTTTGCGTCTCAATTGCTACAGAGTTTTAAGGTTAGTTCCTCTGCTTATATGATTCCTTTTACTTTTCAAAGTTGTCTGCTCAAATTGTCGCCGTTTTTGTTGGTTTACATCTGTATAATCGTTTCTCCTCCTGGGTCGATTCGAAAGTTTCTTGCTTTTGAAATTTTTGTTAGCTCTAGAATGATATATATGTGACATTGTGGTGGTGGAGATGATGGAATGATAAAAGTAAAAGGTCTGAGCAGGATATGAGTAAAGTGTGTAGCTTTTTGATGTTTAATTTAGTTTCGGAGGAGACAAATCTTTATTGGAGAGGGCCCTTGTCCTTGCCTTGAGCCATGGCATATGTGGCTCCGCAAACTCTCCAACAACAACGAACCTGATTTGATTCCACCACTGCACCATGTGCTCTGTTGTGTTCATATCTGATGGGTCGATTTTTAAAGGCTTGGGGTTGCTTTCTACTATTGATTGCCGACCTAGAGTTCCTCCCTATATACATTAGTTTCCTCCTGCTTCTTATCATCAATTAGTTGCCCTCATAAAGTCCCTGCACTGATCAAAGACCTCCTTGACTGATCCACTTTTTTCATTTTTCTTTTTGCTTCATGAGCTATTTATGTTTGCATCTGTATAACAGTTTCTCCTCCCTCAATTGATTTAGTTTTCCGTTATTGCAGCACTAAGAGTGTTTTATTATGGCTGGGGGATCAAAGAGGTCTAAAAGAGCAAGACTTAATGACAGTGAGTCGGAAGACATAAGCGATGAAGAAAACGTTAAGGTATAATAGTTTGTTGCGTTCGTCTGGTTTATGTTATTTGGATGGCTGTGTAGGTGAATTTATTGTTTTGGGGATTCTATTGCAGGTCAAAAGCGTTAATGAAGATTATGAATTATCTGATGAGATAGAGGATGATGAAGTAGATAGCGAGGAAGATAATGACGGAGAGAGTGAGGATGATGACGAAGGAGATAGCGAGGAAGATGATGAAGGAGATAACAAGGAAGACGAGGACGGAGAAAGCGAGGAAGATGGAAATGATAAAGAAAGTGAGAGTGGCGATGAAGATGATGATGACAATAAAGATGCTGAGATGGAAGAGCTTGAGAAAGAGTACAAGGAGCTTCGTTCACAAGAACAGTAAGATTCCATTTCAACTAATTATTTTCTCAAGACTGTCATAGTGAATTCTTCTATTTGTTTCTAGAAATGGTAGATAGTCTTATCAAAGAGTGTTGGCTACATTTAGAAGTAGGTTCAAATTCATTCAAGCATTTGGATTTGTTTAACAGACTTTTTTGTTGAAGGTTTATGTCAGATACTCTCTCTTAATCGTGGTGCACAGTTTAGTATTAAAATGAGCGAGTGAGAGCCAAAAAGAATGTTCTTTGTTTAATAACTTGTTCCGGGTACAGGGATATATTGAGGAATCTGAAGCGTGATAAGGGTGAGGATGCTGTTAAAGGTCAAGCGGTGAAGAACCAGAAGGTATGACATTTTTCTACTGTTTGTGAAGTAGTCTAGTAGAAACCAAATGCATGCAGTTGCAGATGTATATTTTAAATCTAGAGCGAATTTCTGTTTAAGACAATTCATCTTCATTTCTTTGTGCTCTATGTGAAGGCTCTTTGGGATAAAACTCTGGAGTTCAGATTCTTACTTCAGAAAACATTTAATAGTTCAAACAGATTACCACAGGTACGCTATTCTCTTCTCCTCTTCTATTTATGGTTGTTTGTTTCATCATGCTTATGACAGAAGGTAATCCTCTTCAGGAGCCTGTGAGATCCTCATTTTGTTCGGAAGATGAGAATGTCTCGACAGCATATACAGATCTAGTTACTTCATCTAAGAAGACATTAGACTCCCTCTTGGAGTTGCAAGAGGTATCTATGCGTAGGCTTGATTCAGTAATTGTATACTGTCACTTTGTGTTTTGTCTCTCTACCACCTTTGGTTACTCTTTTTATCCAAATAATTATTTTTGCAGGCTTTGCTTGAGAAGAACCCCTCAGTTGATCTACAACAAGTGAATAGTATGCCTATTTTTATACAGAAAACATAATTATTATCAGTATAAGAAAGGGTCAATCATAACATCGCTGTTTTTCTATCTGGTCAGGAACAGCTAGTGCAGAATCCAATCAATCAGATACAGAAGATAGCGATGAATGGCAACAAATAGCTGACTTACAGAAAAGGTATATAAGCCTGACTGTACAACTTAAAAGTTCTTGTCCTGTCCGAGCAAAAGATTTCGATTTAGTAAAAAACTTGATCGACTTCATTCGGAAATCAGTCTCATTATGATTTCTCTCATTGCTAACACAAATTTGGTCTTTGCTATATAGAATGTCTGTATTCCGAAACAAAGCTGTGGACAAATGGCAGAGAAGAACACAAGTCACAAGCGGTGCAGCTGCTATTAAAGGAAAGCTCCACGCCTTTAACCAGGTATAGACAACAAACCCCATACATGTTTTTGCTCTTATACATCTGCGGATCAATCAGGAATCTAACTTGACCATTTTTTCTATTAAAAAAAACAGAATGTTAGTGAACAGGTTGCTTCATACATGAGGGATCCAAGTAGAATGATCAAACAAATGCAACAGTCAAGATCGACTGTTGCTGTTTTTGGAACTGTAAGTTTTTACTTTAATAAGAAAAGCATCCAAGATCAGCTTCTCTTCAGTAAGTTCTAATCTTGAAATTTCCATCCACAGGTCCCTGGGGAATCCATGGAACGAAATCAAGAGGTAGAGTAACAATTTTCTCTAACCAAGTCAACTGCTTCAGGTCTTATTGATTATCTTTATTAGGCCAATTGTTTAACATGTGTACTCTTTCTTGTTCAGGAAAGACAACTTGAAGGAGACCCTGAACTTATAGAAGATGCTGAATTCTATCAGCAGTTACTGAAGGAGTTCATTGAGACCATCGATCCAGCTTCCTCAGGTATTCATCTTGGAATCAGAAGATTGTTATGTCAACAACTCGGAACTTGATTTGTACTTTCTAAATTTCCGTAAGGTCTATGGTATATACTGAAAATCTCTATTTGCCAATGGCAGAAGCGGCTTATTATGCGATGAAGAAGTTTCAGACGAAGAAAAGGAAACTAGTGGATCGGCGTGCCTCTAAGAGCAGAAAGATCAGGTATATAAATACAACACACATAGTTTTCATTCTTTCACTCCCAAATTCTCTCTTTTGAATAATATTTTTGTGTAAAAAACGAAACAGGTATAATGTTCATGAGAAGATTGTCAACTTCATGGCACCACGACCAGCAAAGATACCTCCAAACACTGCGGATTTGCTGAAGAATCTGTTTGGTCTAAAGACTAGAAACGGTCTCTCTGAAGCATAAACTATTTTACTCAAACAAACCGCAATTTTGAAACGCAGGAAAATATGACTTTATTTTTGTGTGGTGTGTGTTGTATTGTATTACTATCGACATCATTTCTTATTGAAAGAAAGCATCTGAAGCTAATCTGTTTCGAACATGAAATTGTTTTACATTTTTTTATCTACTTTGTACTTGTACGAATTGAAATCTTGTTTTCTTTTTACTGGTTGGTATAAATAACGTCATAAATAAGCATCTGATGTCACAAGAAGTTAATATGTGCAACAGTGCAAGTAGTTGTTTGGAGTAAAGCTAAACGTAGTAAAGAGATCGTATAACTTTCTCCCCGAGCTAGACGTAGTCCCCAAGAACCATACAAATCGGATATTTATCTTCAATTTATCTAACTTGTTTCTAAATTGATTTATATATCTTCCAATAAGATAGTATACTCCCCAAGTAATTAAAAAAAATAAAATAAAAAGAAATAACAATATATACTTGACCATCACGATAACAAATTGTTACCTGAAAAATTTGCTATAGAAGATGCTGAATTCTATCAGCAGTTACTGAAGGAGACCCTGAACTTATAGAAGATGCTGAATTCTATCAGCAGTTACTGAAGGAGTTCATTGAGACCATCGATCACGATAAAAAATTGTTACCTGAAAAATTTGCTATATATATGATTTCAACAAGAAGAACCCTAAAAGCATAACAAAGAAGAAGAAAAAAAACAAGAAAATGGCGACATGGTTTCTCATAATCTTCGTCTCTCTCACACTCTGCTTCCTTGTCAATCTCTTCCTCCGTCGCACCACCACCAACTCTCTTCCTCTACCACCTAACCCTAACTTGTTCCCAATCCTTGGTCCCTTCCAGTGGCTCCGTAAAGGCTTAGGTGGTTTAAACTCCTATCTCCGTTCCATCCACCACCGTCTCGGTCCCATCATCTCCCTCCGCATCTTCTCCGTCCCTGCAGTCTTCGTCTCTGATCGTTCCTTAACTCACAAGGCACTCGTTTTAAACGGCGCTGTCTTCTCCGATCGTCCACCGGCGCTTCCAACCGGGAAGATCATCACTAGCAACCAACACACCATCGGCTCAGGTACATACGGAGCCACATGGCGTCTTCTCCGTCGTAACCTAACCTCTGAGATTCTTAACCCATCTCGCGTCAAATCCTATTCCAACGCTCGTCGCTCTGTTCTTGAAAACCTCTGTGACCGGATTCGTAATCACGGCGAAGAAGAGAAACCGATCGTCGTCGTTGATCATCTCCGTTACGCAATGTTCTCGCTTCTTGTTCTCATGTGTTTCGGTGATAAGCTTGACGAAGAACAGATCAAACGAGTCGAGTTTGTTCAAAGAAGAGAGCTCCTCACGTTTTCAAGATTCGCCATCCTCAACGTCTTCCCTAGTTTCACCAAACTGTTTCTGAGGAAGAGATGGGAAGAGTTTTATCAGATCAGGAGAGAACACAAGGACGTGTTGCTTCCTCTGATTCGTTCCAGGAGAAAGATGATCGAATATTCTAAAGATTACGTACAGTCGTATGTAGATACTCTGTTTGAGCTTCAGCTTCCTGAAGAGAAGAGGAAACTAAACGAAGACGAGATCGTTAGCTTATGCTCTGAGTTTCTCAACGCCGGGACTGATACAACAGCGACGACGCTTCAATGGATCATGGCGAATCTTGTGAAAAATCAAGAAATACAAGAGAGATTGTACAAAGAGATCAAAGGCGTACTCGGAGAAGGAGAAGAGAAGGAGATTGAGGAAGAAGAGATGAAGAAGATGCCGTATCTCAAAGCTGTGGTGTTAGAAGGTCTTCGATTACATCCACCAGGACATTTACTGTTACCGCACAGAGTAAGTGAAGACACTGAACTGGGAGGTTACAAAGTGCCAAAGAATGGTACGATCAACTTCAATGTAGCGATGATAGGGAGAGATCCAACGGAGTGGGATGAACCAATGGAGTTTAAACCGGAGAGATTCATCGGAGAAGATGAAGAGGCGGTTCAGGTGGATGTTACAGGAAGCAGAGGGATAAAGATGATGCCATTTGGAGCTGGGAGGAGGATTTGTCCAGGGATTGGATTGGCAATGTTGCATTTGGAGTATGTTGTGGTGAATATGGTGAAGGAGTTTGAGTGGAAACAAGTCGAAGGTGATGAAGTTGACTTGTCTGAGAAATTTGAGTTCACTGTTGTTATGAAGTATCCTCTTAAGGCTCGTGCTGTGCCTAGGGTGAAGAAGACACTTCGTCCTGGTCTCATGGCTTAGAGACACACAGAGCAGACATCATCATCTCTCGAGTTTGTTTTTTTTTATTTCTTCAGTTTTTTAATCTGTAGTTTGTTAAGACGTCGTCCTTTTCAATAAAGGCTGAAAAAGCCATTTGTAGAAACGTTGTCGTTTTTTGCCCAGAAAAAATAAGAGAAACGTTGTCGTTTTTCATGGCTCTCGTTTCTTAAAACCCTAGAGAATTGAGTGTGACGAATCAAAGGCTCAACCAGTTTTCTCAAGATTTTAGATTTGCTTAACACATCTGAACAGGTTTCTCTCTGATTCTTCCTACTGGAATACTCAATTAATCAATTTCATAGAACCATTTCTTTGGATTCCAGTGTATGTTCTCTTGCGTGTTTTGTTCATNTATGAGTTTTTTTTTTTTTTTTTTTTTTTTTTTTTTGTTTTGTTTTCATCTGTATCAATGGTTTCTCCTGAAAGAAACGAGTTTTATTAAATGGGTTGAATCCTTTCTTCTCCGTCGTTGCCTTAGATTTCTAATGTTTCTTTCTTTAAAGCTTCCGTTAAGCTCTAGAATTGATGTGCTTTATATGACATTGTGGTGGAGATGATGAATGTTAAAGTAAAAGGTCTGAGCAGGTTCTGAGTGAAGTGTGTGGCTTTTTGGTGTTTAATTTAGTTTCAAGGAGACAAATTTATTAAAACCTAAACGGAGAGGGCCCTTGTCCATGCCTTGAGCTATGGTATTTGTGGCTCCGCAAACTCTCCAACAATGAAGCAGATTCAACACGTGCTGTGTGTGAAATCTGATGGGGTCGATTTTTAAAGGCGTGGGGTTGCTTTCTACTATTGATTGCTGACCTAGAATTCTCCCTATATAGTCTCCTTGTACTTCTTTATCATCAATTTTGCTGCCCTTATAAGTCCTGCATTGATCAAAGATGTCTTTGACTGATCCACATGATAATATCTAAATAGGTCTCTGTCTTGCTTTGTTGATGTTTGAAGCTTTTTTTCATTCTAGGCATAGTTTTTGGTTGATGTTTATGATTCCCTCATTCTTGTACTTGTGAGACTATAGAAGAAGAAGTATTGCAGTTATAGCATTTGCCAATTTTGTGGTAAAGCTGAAGAAAGTATTCCATCTCTTTTAGTGTTTGTTTGATTGAGTATTATTACTCTCTCTGTTCGTTGATACTCTAGTGTCTCTCTTACGGGTGGAATTGATTTGAAGAACTATTATTATGTGTGTATATCCGAAGAATGATGTGCTAAATTTTAATGATGCCTTTGTTGCAATGTTTGGTTGGTTTAGTGAGCAGAGGAGAGTGAGGAAAGAGATGGCTGGGCACAAGATTGCACATGCAACTTTGAAAGGTCCAAGTGTTGTGAAGGAGTTAGTAATCGGTCTCGCACTACGGCTAGCGGCTGGTGGGCTATGGAAAATGCATCACTGGAACGAGCAGAGGAAAACAAGAGCCTTCTTTGATTTGGCATCGGTTAAGAACACAACCTTCTGCGAGGAAAGCGACAACAGTACTACGATTTTCTTCAGAACCTAAGCAGTTTTACAGGAAACAAAGCCTCTCATGATCTACAGAAGATGAGAAGGCTAATCGAAGCTTCTGAAACGAATGATGCTCACTCCAGTTTGATGGAAAATATGGTAATCAATTGGGGAACCATAAGAAAACGAAGAAGAGGCATCAGAAGTCCGGCTGATTTTACCAGAACCTCCATACCGTTTTTGCTTTCAGGTTCTTGAGGAATTAGTTACAGAGATCATATCACACCACATAGGAGAGATATACTGAAAAAACTCACTAAATCAGTGAAACGTTTTTGGGTTTAGCTTTTACAAAGTTCATCAAAAAAGCAGATGAATTTAAAACTAAATGGTATACTGAAAAAAGTTGAGATTTTTATTGCTTTATTATTCACTGCACAGAAGAAAAAAGGTAAGATTTTTAAGGAGGAGAGAGTTGAGTAAAATAAGGGTCTTGAAGAGTTTCTTGAAGAAGATCATCGTCGTCCCAAGAATCACGAAAAGTTTCCAGATTTTCTATGGAATTCAATATAGCATTTAGACATAACGTCTTTCTCCATTCCTCTAGATGTGGGAATCCAATGTAATCCGCGTATGTATCGTTATACTGCAAACATCCAGAGCAGAGTCTTATCATCATCAGATGAAAAGGATGGAACTTTGAAATTAGAGACTAAATAAAAAAGGGGAAATTTTGTACGTTGAAATCAGCGAGGTCGTGAGTGTAGCGTTTAGGGATTCCGGCGGCTTCTTTGGAGCGGTAGAATTCAGAGACTGATTGCATCATTTGATCGCAGGAAGGAAGAGATGTTTTGCCGGACAAAAGCTTTGCGATCCAAATCGCTTGTGATTCGAAGAATGGGAATCCTATCAACTGCAAAATATTAAACCTTTTTTTCAGTTAAGCGAGTGTTGTGTTAACCGAAGATACGATAATAATAATGATTAGTAACGTATAAACCAAAAGTAGACCTTCCAAGGGATGCCGACAAAGGAGAGAGAAGGGGACAAATAGGGAGAGAAAGTATGTTCGAAGAGTGGACCAACTCTATTATCATCAACTTCTACTCTTCCTTTGCTCTCAAGAAACGGAAACTTGTAATCATACCTACACGTATTTTGTGCCCACATTTTTTAGTCTCTCTTCTTTAGTTAGTAAAAAATAAAATTTCCAGACTGTAACAATAACAAGAAACGTTTATATCTATGTGAATTTATTCATGTAGAGTCTGGTCCACAATTCTGACAATTTGTAACTATTCAGTATTCACATGTATTTAGAGAAAATTCAAAATTCTAAGCAATAGAAGTGGGACGACTATGTCGGCCCCCAAGAAGTAGGGGATATGAACAATGATCTTATCGCTGAGAGTATTTTGACAAGATTTGTATTCCACTCATTTGAGTCAAGCATTCTTAACTAGTATATTATATGAAAGGGCTAACTAATCATACACTGGTGTTTTTCACCTCTTTAAAGGAAGTTCGAGTCACTTGACATATAAGGAGATGACCACTTGAGCAAATTGGCTATAGTAAGGTATATTAATCTTCTATACTATTGCATATAAACATTAAATTACCCGATACAGTATAAAATGGTGTCGGCTACAATACAAGACCTATCTTCGAAGATGACCCGTCCATCTTCCTCTAAAGATTCAATCTTACAACCATTTGAAAGTAATCAAATTAATCTATTTTCTATGATATATATACCAGTATATATGTGATGATGTGACAATGAGTGTGTACCTGAAGATGAAGATGAAAATTTTGATGTTTTGAAATGACTTTAGACAAGCCAGGAGGAATGTCAAGTGATTTGGCACTTAGATGAACTTCCTTTGCCACTTTCACTAGCTCTATTGATATGTCTTGTCCACTTATTGAACATCCAACGACCACCACAACCTACCATATATATATCATTATCATGCATGCACGCTAGCATACATCATGAATGATCATCAAGTTTATAATTAACTAATTGCTACAAATAATATAATTAATCACCTCATCACGAAAAGGATCAGGCATTCTATAGATATGGCTATGAAGTTGCTTCCTCTTCCACAAATCCATTCCTATAAAACACCAAGATCATGAGAAACACAATACCGTTTATAATTGCTTATGATTTTCTAGGATAAGTCTCCAAATAGTTTTATATATAAACCAGTATTACCTTTGATGGAAGGCAGTCTAGGATAGGAGTAATGGCCAGATGCAACAACAACAGCATCAAACACTTCTTCCATAACTTCACCACTCTTCTTCTCTACACTCTTCACCATCCATCTCTTCATACGATCATCATCGGTATCATCATTCACCATCCCCACAAAATCAACCCTAACATTAAACCTAATCATCTCTTTTAACCCAAACACTTGACAAAAATCCTTAAGATACAAAAGCTCCTCATGCCCCGGGAATCTCCTCGCGTCTCTTCCTTCCTTCGCGTTGAACGGGAAATCAGAGAAGCCCATCACCTCTCTCGGAGAGGCCAACCTCAAGGATGAGTAAACACTGCTATGTACTTTTAGGGCTTTGGTTTTCCCCAGTGCTTCTTCTTCTTCCACGTTTGGTTGGTATAACCACTGACCTCCGACGTCGTCGTTTTGCTCCATTACAACCACTTCGTGTCCTTCTTCCTTTAGCTCTCGCGCAGACACTAACCCTGATGGTCCTGCTCCTATCACACATACCCTCTTTGATTGACTCTTAACTGGTTCTGTTATCACTAACACCATTTTTGTTGGTGGATGGAGATGAAATGATTTTAATTTGTTCTCGTGCGGTCTCATGGTCACGGGTCATGCTTTATATAGGTTTTTTTTTTCTTTTTTTGGGGTCTACTTTTTTGTTTGCTTTTTTTTTATTTTTATTTTTTTATATTATTAAATATTGCATTCGAAATAAAGGTACATCAACGCAAAGGGCAAATCTTTGAAAATAATCTAAAAGATTATAGTTCCTAAAAGATACGGACGTGGAACAGGAACTATATACATCAACGCAAAGGGCAAATCTTTGAAAATAATCTTTTTTTTTTTGGGGCAAATGAAAAGAATCTAATCACAGTACTTTTTGAAGTGAATGAATCTAAATCTAAATAATAATAATTCAAAGAAAGAGACGATACGTAATTGACAGAAAACACGTGGCAAGTGGTACAATCAAAATAATGTAACAAAGGTCATTTTTTTTAGTACTTCTTTGTCAACAGACACAAATTGGTTGGTTGTTCATAAAATGTCATTTCCAAGCTAAATGTTTTTGGTTGTTATTTGTAAGAAAGCTTTTCTATTATTTAACATATTTTCTTACATCATTATTGATTAATCATAGATTTTTTCTTTACAATTGTTCAAATTTATAGATAGCTTTTTAACTATGATCACATGTTGAAAATGTATTCATTTTTGCTGGCTTTTGCTCATCTTTTTTTTCCCAGAATAAATGATGATCAAAAAGCGTGAATATAGAAATTCAATAGTCTTTAATTTGTCTAAATTCCTTTTAAGGAATCAGAATAGTTGAATGAATTTATTAAAAAAAGTTGAATGCATTTTCATTTCATAAATTGATTGGATACATATAGGACCCAAATTGATCAATCATAATCTCTGACTGACCAATGTCAAGAAAAGCAAAAAATCTCTCGGCTGACCAACCTAACGTCAATAGTAGATACAACAACTTCAATATATATATATTTTTTTTGTGTAGGTGCAGTTGAGTGTGTGTGTTTTTAACATAGGAATAGTGCAAGAACACAAATTAAAGATCAATACGACGAGTTTCCGAAGCCTACGGGCACTTTTACATTAACAAATACCTTATCGGATCTAAAGAAAACAGGAAGGCTAACTTGAATTAAGCTTATGAATGATGCTCATTAAACTGATAAGACCCCACATTGGTAGAGATAGAGGAAGAGTGGTAATAGATAAGTGCTCATAGACCTTACGAGGCTATTATCTCATATGCACCTCTATCGTAATTACTCCAACTTGATGGAGAAACATGACAATAGATTGGGAAAAATATATATGCTCATTCCCTTTTTCATATTCTTGAGGAATCAATAATATATGTTTTAAATTTGAAGAAGAATAAAATTGAGTTTTTACTCTGTAACAAAGTCTGGTTACAAAGAACTCTCACACCACATAAGAATAATATTCTAATTTCCACACACAAAAAAAGGTTAAAAACTTGTTTCAAACAGATTGAAAAACTTTTAAGGAGTATAGAATTGAGAAAAATAAGGGTCTTGAAGAGTTTCTTGAAGGAACTCATCGTCGTCCCAAGAATCGCGATAAGTCTCCAAATTTTCTATGGAATTCAATATAGCTGATTTGCATAGTTTCCTTCGCCATTCTTCCAAGTGCGGAAATCCAATGTAATCCGCGTACTTATCGCTATACTGGTAAAATAATTCAAATAACACATAAAACATATATCTAGTATGGACGAATAACTTAAAGAAAAGAACAACTATAAAATTTGTACATTAAAATCGGCGAGGTCGTGAGTGTAGCGTTTAGGGATTCCGGCGGCTTCTTTGGAGCGGTAGAATTCAGAGACTGATTGCATCATTTGATCGCAGGAAGGAAGAGATGCTTTGCCGGACAAAAGCTTTGCAATCCATTTTGCTTGTGATTCGAAGAACGGGAACCCTATCAACTGCAAAATATCAAACTCTTTCCAATTAGTGTTGAGTTAGCCGAAGATATATGATAACAATATGATTAGTACGCAACTACGTATAAACCAAATTATACCTTCCGAGGGATGCCGACAAAGGAGAGAGAAGGGGACAGAGAAGGAGAGAAAGTATGTTCGAATAGTGGACCAACTCTATTATCATCAATTCCTACTCTTCCTTTGCTCTCAAGAAATGGAAACTTGTAATCATACCTACACGTATTTGTGCCCACATTTTTAGCCTTTCTTGCATACAAGTGTTTATATATACGTCATATATATCTATATATATATATATATAGAATTGAGTGCAGATCTAGGTTGCATGGAAACGGATACACGGAAACAAAACATTTTGGAAACGGGAAACGGTTTTTTTCAAAAATTAGGAAATGGAAACGTTTTGGAAACGTATGTACATATTTATATATATATATATATATATATATATATATATATAATAAAACACCAAACATAAAAACCATATCAAAAAGCTTCAAACAATAAAACTTCAAATATAAATATTAAATAGTTGAATTAAAACACTAATAATATTATATCTTTATATCTATAATGAAGTTTTATATTTTAAAAATATTTATTTATTAAGTTTCAAATTAAAAAAGAAGTTTCCGTCGTGTTTCCAAAATGGAAATGGAGTTTCCATCGTGTTTCCAAACAAAAATTTCTAGGAATCGTGTTTTTGTGTCTTGTTTCCGAGTTTTCACGAGTTTCTGTTTCCGAAACGTTTTCGAAACGGAAAACGGACCTCGAAAAGAGTTTCTATGCAACATCGGTGCGGATGAACAAATAGTTTAAAAAAAAAGAAGAAGTTTATTCTAATTTCTGTATTAATCATATTTTTGTTTTTTGTTTTCGTCACCTAGCCTGACCACGTACGTTTTTCACGAACTGTTACACATTTCAATTTTAGGGTAGTTACATATGAGGACCTACTTAGATGAGGACATGAGTACATGACCTTTTGGCCAAATCAACTCTAATTATACTCCAGACTATTGAAAAAATAAAACTGTCACGAAGGTTGACAAAAAAGATCATAGTCTTTATAGGTTAATCCGTTGATGCAAAGGTATTTATTTATTGAATTAGTATCATACGATATTAATCGAAAATATTTGTTCTGACCCAAAAAAAAAAATCAAAAATATATGTAAGGCTTTTTTAATCAACCACATTATATATATTTACACATATATATACATATATATATATATATATCATCAGTACAAGGAACGTACGTATAGCACCACTTTATATAAAATTAGTCCATACATTTTTTTCGTCAATAATATTTTTTTTTCTTATATAAATTCGCTTAACAAACAAAACTTTATAAAAAAATATCAACTTACCCGGTACAGTACAAAATGGTGTCGGCTACAATACATGACCCATCTTCGAAAATGACCCGTCCATCTTCCTCTAGAGACTTAATCTACGACCATTTGAAACAAATAAAGCGATCAAAACAATTAAAATAACTACTATACACTAATTTATTTTAGAATCTCAATATATAATTCTATGTAATGAATGAATTAATGAATGTATCTAATAGTATGTGATAGACTAGCGCCGGGAGTCATATATATAGTCTAGTACTAAGTCCCATATTTGACTTCCTGGACATCAGGGTTCGACCCTGTTGTTATCCATGTGAATTTAAAGGGGTCTCTAAAATAGGACTCGTGGAAAATTCTATACAGAGCAATAATAAGAATATTTCCATATATCTATTCTATCATTGTAAATATTTGATCATGAGACTTTACTTGAGGATGAAGATAGAGATTTTGATGTTTTGAAATGACTTTAGACAAGCCAGGAGGAATGTCAAGTGATTTGGCACTTAGATGAACTTCCTTTGCCACTTCCACGAGTTCAATTGATATGTCTTGTCCACTTACTGAGCACCCAACTACCACCACGACCTACCATCATCATCAATATATCATCACCATGCATGCATGATGCATCATAGGGCATGCATCATCATTCCAATAATACATCAAGCTTCTTTAATTACTTAATTACCTCACCACGAAAAGGATCAGGTACCCTGTAAACATGGCTATGAAGTTGCTTCCTTTTCCACAAATCCATTCCTAGAAACACCAAAACCAAGGCCAGTAACAAGAATAAATTTCCACTATGAAAACTAGCTAATTTAATTTTGATTATAAAAGATAAATTGCATCAAACATTTATATACCTTTGATGGAAGGCAATCTAGGATAAGAATAATGGCCAGATGCAACAACAACAGCATCAAACACTTCTTCCATAACCTCATCACTCTTCTTCTCTACACTCTTCACCATCCATCCCTTCATACGATCATCATCGGTATCATCATTCACCATCCCCACAAAATCAACCCTAACATTAAACCTAATCATCTCTCTTAACCCAAACACTTGACAAAAATCCTTGAGATACAAGCAAAGTTCCTCATGTCCCGGGAATCTCCTCGTGTCTCTTCCTTTTTTTGCGTTGAACGGAAAATCAGAGAACCCGATTACCTCTCTTGGTGTAGCCAACCTCAAGGATGAGTAAACGCTGCTATGCACTTTTAAGGTTTTGTTTTTTCCTAATGGATCTTCATCTTCCACGTTTGGTTGGTATAGCCATTGACCTCCTACGTCATGGTTTTGCTCCATCACCACCACTTTATGTCCTTCTTTCTTTAGTTCTCTCGCCGACACTAACCCTGATGGTCCTGCTCCTATCACACATACCGTCTTTGATTGACTCTTAACAGGCTCTGATGTCGCTAACACCATTTTTGGTGGTGGTCGGAGATAAAATGCTTTCGATTTGATTAGTAGGTTGATTTGTTTCTTGGCTCATGGCTTATTCTTTATATAGGTGATATTTTTTTTTGTTGGTCAATTTATATAAGTTATTTATTTGGACTATTATTGCATTGCAAAATAAGGTAACAAAACTGTACCTGGTGACAATTTTTTAATATATTTAATTTTGTATGTGGATGATCACTTTATGAAAAGCTTGTATTTTATTATTTTTGTTATTTAGTGATTCGCATAAAGGTAGAAATATTTATCAATACAAATTAATGGGGAAAAATCATCATATTGCTTTGTGAAACGAATACTAATAATTTTTAAAGGGACAAGGTAGATAAGAAACACGAGGAAAATGTTATAATCAAATTGATGAATTCAAGGTCATGATATTTTCCTGTTCTTCAATAAATAGTATAATTAAATTATACATATTATAATTATTATTTTTCATCCGATCTTAATGCAGTGGCAGAAGGTAAGTTCAATTGTAGAAGGCAACATCACACGAGGGATCGAATCAGGCTTTCTACGAAAAAAAAAAAGAAATATGTTTCTTACAGTTATCTATTAATCATCATTTGTTACCGTTGAAGTAATTGAAAAATAACTTTTTGTTGAAACAAAACATACAGAAGGAAATACTCCTAATCCATTACAGAAAATATTCATTATTGTAGCTAGTGACAATACAACAAATAAGTAAGCTATCCAGTGGGATGCTTAATCTTTGAGTTATGGAACTTGTTGTTGGGCGCCACCAAAATACGCACTGTTTGAAATATTTATTTAACCCGTTAAAAAACTCATTCCAATAATGATATTTTTACCAAATCATGTCGTACAAGTTACTAAACTTTTCAATTCATAATATTTTTTTTCACCAAAAGTTAAAGAGGAGACAAAGTTAGCTTTTCAACAAATTTCTCTTTTCTTAATTGGAAAATATTATCAAATTATAAAATATATATATACTTTTATGTACAATAGACAAAGTCATGGATCATATACAATGTGATATATAATTTACTTTTCAATTTTATGGAGTATGAAAAGGTTAAAGGAAAGATGATTTGAGAATATTAACGCATTAAGCGCGCGATTACCAACATGAAAAGTCGCTTCAGTATTAGTTTACCTTTCAGTTTAAAATTCTTATTATAAATAAAAATGTTGCCGACGAAATAGTTTATGCATGTGTACTGTGTAGGTTCATATATATATAAATTAGTGGACACCGACCAATGAGAATTCGTTATACGTCACCAAGCTGAATAATTTGCTTATTAGGTCATATCATATATATATATATATATATATATATCTTCATAAAATATATCGAAGTTGTTAACAAGTTCTTACAACTTTTTGAACATTATCTTCTCAATTACACATGTCTTGTTTTTCATAAAAAAGAAAAGAAAAATGACAACATTGTACGAATACGATGGGTTATCTGTCGAGAATGGGACAAAATGATTGACGTGAATATGCATGTTTTTGCGTTAATTAGTCTCTAGAATTACTACTTGGACACAAACAAAAATGTGTTAAATACGGACAACTAATAGCAAAATTATTGGTTGAATGGTCACTGCAATAATAGTATAGTGAGTACGTATAGGATAATCGTAACAAACTCAAATGTATATTAATTATTTAAGTTCTTCTGGCTCTTTGCGAAAAAAGAAAAGAAAAAGCTATTGCGCAGCACAAATCGAAATCAAACCTGTTAATCGGATGCATTTATCTGATATTTAGCAAGAGATTTAAACTTAAATGATATTTTACAGTTTACAAGTTCATCGCAAACTGTGACAACATCTCGGCAAGATCCGGTAATAAGTTCTACAAGAAGTATCCAAGGAGAAGCTTCACGAAGATACTTCTTGGGCCTTTCAGCATCTTGCAAGCCCAGCTAGAAACCCAGCTTTCACCTCATTAGCAATCTCCGGTTTTTTTTTTTTTGATAATCCAATAGCAATCTCCGGTTTAATTTAACCTGAACCAGACTACGATTGAGAGAGTAGTTAGTTAAACTGAAGTCAAACCTTAAACGAAAGTCAACATTAACCATTCTGCTATCACGAAACAGTATTGTAATAAAACCATTTTATTAGTGCATAAATACTATATATTGTATGGTGATAATAAAAAGAAACGTTCTAGTATAATTATTTGGAAGATGTATATGATAATAACAGCTACAATTTTTTAGTACTAAAAGAAACCGTTGGTTTTATATGTAGTTATAATTATGTGACTAAATATGTACATGAAGATTAGCATATAAGAATCACATGTTTTGATACTTGGCATGTTCCTGTACAGTGGAATAAGAATTTGGAGCTTATTTTTTTATTATTGCTTGAATAAAAATTTACCACATTTCCTCCTTCTCGTGGTATTCAAGGTGAATATAAGAACAAACATGTGAAGCCCAACAATATTGGAGTCTCTTAATTGGGAAAATCAAATGGATAATTTGGTTAAGCAAAGAAGACGAAGGTACACACGTCCAATATCTCTCTCTCTTTTTATTTTTCTTAGGATTAATTATGTTACTTTTTTTTATATTAAATTTAACCAAAAAAAAAACAAAAAACATTATATGCCCTAAAATTTTTGTGAAATAATTTATACTTTTTAATCTTTTGTAGGGTCTCAATTTCTGAGAAGAAACAGTCGGATTTTTTAATATCAGAATTGGACATAACCGGTAATTTTAATATCACTTGTTTACCATTTGTTTCAATCTTTTAATATAAAGATTTTGGATGTATAATAAAATTTTGCATTCTTCAATATCAAATTGAAGATTACCCAGCATTAAACTGGCTGAAAAATCAATCATACTGGTATGAGAAAAATGACTACTACAACCAGAAAGAAAGTGAATTCGCAGTTTCTGTTGCGGCTGCTGCATTCGTCATTAGATCAATGGAAGAAATTGATAAACAAGAAGCAAAGAGAAAAAGAGAGGAAATCAAGAAATTACGAACAAAAAAAACTAATCCGGTTGTAACTAATACCGAAGAAAAGAGGTTAAGCAAATCATACACTCAAGAGGTGCAAATTGGAGGTAATTAATACAACTAATTAGCTAGTTTGGTTTAATACTATTTTTGATATCAAATTTACATTGAAACGATATCACACAGTACTATTAAGTTATTGGTAGCTTTTTTTTCTGCAGAGGAGAGTTTCAAAAAAAAATCGTTAGAGTGCCTACCAGAAAACCGTCGGGCAAAAGAGATGGATTCATCCTCTAGAACATCAGTACTTGCTTTAGCGCCAAGTAAAGTAGATTCTTGGGAGAATACTCAAATTAAGAAAATAAGATTAAGGTAATATTTTATTCAGTTATTAATATTCAAAGTATATGTACATCTTATCAATTTTTTAGACAATAAACTCTGTTTGAAGGTATGAGAAAATGAAAGCTGAAATTGTGGGTTGGGAAAATGAGAGAAAATTAGCAGCTAATCTGAGAATGGAGAAAAGAAAGGTTATTCTCTATCAAATGACTAATTAATCAACTTTTTATTGTATTTATTCAAATGATTAATATGCTATTTTATTTACATGTGGTGATAAAGAGTGAATTGGAGAAGAGAAAAGATATAAACAATCAGCACTATAAGTCAAAATTAGCAAGGATTCAACTAATTGCTGATGGTGCCAAGAAACAGCTTGAGGAGAAGAGGAGGAGCAAAGAAGCTCAAGTTCATGAAAAAGTCAAGAAAATGCATCGAACGGGAAAAATTACTACAAATTATTTCTGCCTTCGTTGTTACTAAAAACAAATGATTTCTGTCAATGAATTAATTTATATATGTAGCTATTTATGAAATAAAATTTGAGTAACTCAAATCATAAATAAAAACAAAATACCCATAATTATGAATGTCTTTGGTATATAGCATCACCATGGTAAGGCATGTCCAAGGATAATTTATTTTAGGGATACTATTAACTAAAAATTAAAAAATAATAATAAAGAAAGAAAAAAACTGAAAAAACGTCCCTTGTTTGAGAAACGGAAAAATCGATTCTCTAGACAGTCTGAACATGTGTCGATTTCTAATAAATTAATTTTATTTTTTAGATTTTTTATTTAAATATATAATAATATTAAAAATATAATTAAAATATATTATTTTGAGAAACGAACTAGAGTTAGCTGCCGTTACAGATGGTCTAATATTACTGTTTTCATTCTTATCTCTCGAACTAATTCCTAACATTTGTTTGATAAACTATTCAATAAGAATCAATCAAATATTGATGTGATTGTTGATGTTTACACACATGAAATGTATCATACTAAGACAAGTAAACACTTAAAAGGGACCAAAAAGGATTTTTGATAGATTGATAAACTCTATTAATTAAATTTACTATGTGCTCTCAAAGGAAAATGAGGCATTCTTTGATTCAGCCAACTTTCTCCATTGGTAAGTAGCAGCACTATTCTCTCTTCTTTTTTTGAAAAACTTGCAATATATATATTGTGTCGTTGTACAATTCTCTCTATCAATAGATTTTTGAAGATTTTAATTTTTATATGCGTGTTCTCTCAATCTATGACGTGAAGAGTTAGTTTTACCGATCCAAAAGGATGGATCCCGCGTTCCATGATGGAGATAATGACTGCATATAAATATAACGCATTATTATATCTCATAATTAATTACATCATTTGACGAGATTAGAGCTCACTTAGTTTGACAAAGATTTTAAAGCTATCTCTCTCTCACTTTGTGGATTACTTGTGTGTGTTCTTGACAGACTCAAGACATATAGAATCTTGAAATGAAAGAAACGTAACACATGGATACTTTTGCTGTTTTGCAGGACAGGTTACGAACTTTGCTAAAACCCATAATCTCCACACATTCAAATATAAAAAGAACAATGAATCTAATTCATATAGTACTAGAGACTTTGAACATCAAAAATAAAAATAAAAAAGATTATTATTGAACAGATAAACTCTGAGGAGCGTTAGGATTCGCTGTCAAGAATCTAATGCGAGAACTTGATTGGTTGATGAACTTCACAGATAAACAATATTGGGTCCAAATAACCATCCAATAATATATATCCACGAGTGAGAACTACTACATCAGTTTGAAGCTGTCGGCCGTATAGCTCGAGCGGGTGGGTGAAATCACTTAAGATTCTGATGTGACATCAAATGATTGGGAAATTTCTCATTGCAAAAGGGTGATCTCGTATTTATCCATTTCACTAGACTTTATAATTTTCATATGTATATATTCTTTTTTTTTTTTTTGGACTCAACATCATATATTTCATTCATATCAACTTGTACCACCACCAAGGCTTATAAGCCTCTCAAGTCTCAACTAAGTTGTAGCCAGTCTGATACACAAGTACTTAACCAATGATTGAAAAAAAGTCGAGACAGATCAATCCATTTTTACCTATTTACAAAACTACCTAGACAGCTAGGTATTATTATCAGGTAATTTCTAGACTGATGCACATGAGTTCCTATATTCTAAATTAAATAAGTGAAGCTCCATTTTTCAAAGTATATAAGACTATTTTAAATAACAATAGAAACAAGAATTGCCAAGAAATCAAAAATTGGAAAATATAATCCGACTTAGAAACCGGAAATAGAATCTATTATTATTGAAATATGTGGTCAAAATCCCGAACAAGGCGGATTTGAGATTGTGAGATGGGAATGGACAGAGAAAGAATAGATTAAAATTAAAGAGGCTGAGAAGTGAGAACATATTGATTTATTCCTCGCAACTTGCATCAAATATCTAGTCGATGCATCAACCTCACATCTCACTCTCATTTTTGACATTCGAATACCATACTATAGTTTCAGATTCTAACGTGTTTACTCCAATAAATATGTATCTTGTTTTCTATTTTTAATACATCTCTATGTATATGTATTTGAGACCTATATATATATCAACTTCGTTTATATTATAACGATGAAACTGACAATTTTTTTCTATACTAATAACGAAAATCTATTATTATCAAGGGAATTGCACCATATAACCTAAAAACAAATTATAATTCACTCCATAACTACTCTAACCACTAAAAGCTAATATACTTTGTATAAATTGTATTATATACCACTTTACCTTTGTTACCACCACTCATACTCTCTACCACTACCATCACCATTCCACCTTTTAACCACCATCACCCCTAAGGATCTCAATAAACTAATTTCTAGGGTTTAGATTTCCTCTAGCCACCATCACCATTGACCACCGGCCGTCGCCACTTCCGACCTCCGGTCACCGCCACCACTGACCACCAACCTCCGACTTCCGGCCACCGGCCACCAACTTCCGGCCACCGACTTCCGGCCACCGACTTCCGGCCAACGACCACCGATCTCCGGCCACCGGCCACCGACCACCAACCTCCGGCCACCGCCACCTCCGGCCACC
>NC_025695.1:46253596-46255051 GCF_000633955.1 Camelina sativa | reverse complement strand
CTTCTTCAAGAGTATGTTCCCCTCTCTCTTCCCTTCAATACTAAAAATAAAAAATAAATAAATAAAACAAAAGAAAAAAAAAAGAATAAAAGATTGAGATGATTTTGATCAATTACCGATGACCCCGGTATTCGCTTACACCTTTGCTTAAAAAAAAAAGAAAAGAAAAAAATTGTGGGATAAAGGAGCGTTGATGATTCTCATGGTGGATTACAAATGGAAGTTCCTAATGTCGAGGCGAAGAACAGTGCAAAGACAATATCCCCAAAAATAAGAGTATTTTCAAAACCTCTTTTCATGATTTATTCTGATTATTTGCTTGAGGACAAGCAAAGTCTAAGTCTGCGGGAGTTGATAACATCATTATTTTACCCATTTTAGCTATAGTTTTAGTATGCATTTGAGAAGAGTTTAGTATGATTTCAAGGCTTTATTGTCTATTATCAAGTATTTTAGGTTTTAAGAAGGTGTTACAGGTTTTATAGTAAAAAGGACCAAAAGACAAGGAAAATACGTTTTAGGAAAGTTTCAGAGCTTTACAGTACGGGCAACGTTTGAAGAACTTCCAGAACTCATATTTCGACGTACTTGGTGTCTATAGAAAGCTAAAAGAGTCATATTTCTCCTAAAAGTGGAATCAAGTCAATCCATTCATTCATCAGAAAGTTATGCCCGATTTACCGAGACGTATTACAAACCGACGTAAGGAGAACCATCAAGTCAATGGGATTTTTATTGAAGGCCTGACCAGCGACCACCACGGCGGCCCAGTCCAAGCCTTCACCACGTTCTAGAAGCTTCCTACGCCGCCCCTTGCCAAGCACTTAAGAATAAAAGACGTTTCTACCTTTACAAAATCCTAAACCTAGACAAAACCCTATAAATACTCTTCTAAGCCCTGGGGTTTAGGGTGTGCCTTGAAAGTGCCTCAAAGCAGCCCCTAGGAGTCGACGACCAGAGAAGAAGCCACGAACAGAGCCCTCTCTCGTTCCATCTTTTGAAGCTTTGAAGATCCACCAACTCTTTCTATTCTATTTCTTTGGTTCTTTGTTTCTAAGGGAAGAAGATCCTACAACTTTGTTTGACAATCATTGAAGTAATATCTAAATTTCTTTTCTCTATTTATTTTTTTATGTTTATGAATTATTTAAAACTTGCTTTGATGATTCCCTTAAACATGCTAGAGTAGTTTTCTAGTTGAGTTTAAAGGGATAATCAAAGAGGAGAGATGATCCTAGTTTAGGTGGCAATTTTTAGGGTTTGTTAGATTTAAATTCCTGTTTATTCTATGCTTTAATTCTAAGTCTTTGCTTAATATTTTAAGTTAGCCTCATGAACTAACTATGATCTAAAGTGTGTGTGCTTTGCCAAAAGCTTGCATGTGTGCTTGACCTAGCTTAGATGTGTGGGGAGACATAGGAAGCACATACCCCTTACCTATGGAATTCCATGGAT
>NC_025695.1:46251322-46251751 GCF_000633955.1 Camelina sativa | reverse complement strand
CGAGAAACTAATTTCCCATTTTTTTTCCTTTCCTAATTTAATCAATTTTTCAAATATTTCCTCTCTTTTTTTGCATTGCCATAATGTTGGGTGATTCTTTAATTAGAGTACAACTTGTACTCACTCATTTATAATTCGTATAATTTAATTTTACATGTATATTTTTTTTTTGAGGTTCGTAACCTTTTTTATTTACTTGTAACATTTGTACTTTCACATCATTATTTTTCAGATGATATAATGTTAATGTGTACAATTTAATGGTTTTCTTTACTTTACTTGATTGTAAACAACAATGGGGAAATACTTTGGTGTTAACGTCATAAACGTAATAAAAATGGAAACCCTTTTGAATTATTTTTTATTATTTTTAATCTTAATGTATCTTATATTATAAATTAGCATTATATTAATAACAATATAAACTTG
>NC_025695.1:46235232-46251222 GCF_000633955.1 Camelina sativa | reverse complement strand
TTAGAAATGCGTCTGTTTCTAAATCGGTGAATCACACGCTTTGCTTTATACCGAGTAGTCAATGCATGCAATGGAGAGATTTCAATGTGAGTCAGTTGAAACTAAAATGACGTAAATGCCCTTAATTATTGGTATGTTTTTTTGGTAATAGAGAGGATTCTGGACTTGAGGGGCAAAACACAAACAATCCTTTGCCACACATATGTGCTCCGTCCACATAAAAACCATTTGACGTTTTGGCAGGGACCATTTTTAGAGAGGGAGGAGACAAGAAGAGAGAGAGAGAGAGAGGCTCTTTATTATAACATCAATATGGATCAAAGACAGATACAATGCATGAGTTGTCGCTGTGATTGTGGAGAGTTTGCAAACAAAGAAGAAACAAGATTACAACATTTTCAAGCAAAGAAGGAGCGAAGAAGAAGAGCCAAAAAGGGAAGAACATAAAAAAAAAAAAAAAAAGCTTATTGTCAGTTTATTCTTTGCAAACGTGCGGTCTAAGTAACACATGTACACCTCTCTGTTTCTGATAAAGAATTCTCCTCTGTATTTGTTTCTACTAAAAAGAGACTTCTGTCTCTTACTATCTCTCTCTCTCTCTTTCTCTCTTAACACAAAAACAATTTTCGTTTTTGGTGACTCAGGTCGAATTACGGAGTGAAAGAGCTCACATGGGAAAATGGGCAATTAACCGTTCATGGTCTAGGCGAAGAAGTCGATCCAACCACCTCGAATGACCCTATATGGTCCCAAAGTCTCAATGGGTGTGAGACTTTGGAGTCTGTGGTTCATCAAGCGGCTCTACAGCAGCCAAGCAAGCTGCAGCTGCAGAGTCCAAATGGTCCAAACCACAATTACGAGAGCAAAGACGGATCTTGTTCAAGAAAACGCGGTTATCCCCAAGAAATGGACCGTTGGTTTGCTGTTCAAGAAGAAAGCCATAGAGTTGGTCACAGCGTGACTGCAAGTGCGAGTGGTACCAATATGTCTTGGGCGTCTTTTGAATCTGGTCGGAGTTTGAAGACAGCTAGAACCGGCGACAGAGACTACGTCCGCTCTGGATCGGTAAGAACTATCAAAAAAGTTTTTTTTGGAAAGATGACTAAAGGATTAACCAAAAGAGGATTATATATAATATACAGGAAACTCAAGATACTGAAGGAGATGAACAAGAGACAAGAGGAGACGCAGGGAGATCTAATGGACGAAGGGGACGAGCAGCAGCTATTCACAACGAATCTGAAAGGGTAATAAAACAATTACACAACTTTTCTAGAAAAGCAATACTGACTCTTAGTTTGATGCAGAGACGGCGTGATAGGATAAACCAGAGGATGAGAACACTTCAGAAGCTGCTTCCTACTGCAAGTAAGGTAAATCTATATCCTAGAAGAAACTACTTTTAAAGTTTAAGAATTTTTCTATGTCTAAAACAGTTTCTTTAACTCTATGAGTTATATATGGATATTTCAGGCGGATAAAGTATCCATCTTGGATGATGTAATCGAACACCTTAAACAGCTACAAGCACAAGTTCAGTTTATGAGCCTAAGAGCCAATTTTCCACAACAGATGATGATTCCGCAACTACCTCCACCACAATCAGTTCTCAGCATCCAACAACAACAGCAGCAACAACAACAACAACAGCAGCAACAGTTCCAGATGTCGTTGCTTGCAACAATGGCTCGAATGGGAATGGGAGGCGGTGGCAATGCTTACGGAGGTTTAGTTCCTCCTCCTCCTCCTCCTCCTCCTCCTCCACCATTGATGGTCCCTACTATGGCTAACAGAGACTGCACCAACGGTTCTTCAACCGCTTTAACTGATCCATACAGTGCCTTTTTCGCACAGGTAAAACCTTCTTTAAGTACTGTTTCTGAGAAAGGCTATAAAAATCTTGAGCTCACTATTGTTGTGGCTATGATGATGCAGACAATGAATATGGATCTCTACAATAAAATGGCTGCAGCGATCTACAGACAACAGTCTGATCAGACTACAAAGGTAAATACAGGAGGCATGCCCTCAAGTTCTTTGAATCACGAGAAAAGAGATTAGTCTAGCTATATACTTATTAAAGATTGTTGTATCGTGATTGTAAAAAACTGTTTTGAGTATGGGAAAAAAAAAAAGACTTGCAAAGATAAAATTGAAAGCTTTACAACTTCATCATCGTCTGATATCAAATGCATAATAAACTCTTTTGCTATTTTTAGGACAGTTACAAGAATATTATTATGTCTCTCTAAAAAAAAAAACAAACATGTTCTCCAAGTTTAAAGTGTTGAATGTTAATAGATCATTATGCACAAATAAAAAATTTGTCTTCTTTCTTTCACTCTTCGGAAACCAAAGGTCTAACCTTAGACGCAGATGTTGTGGCCTTGCTTTGACTTGATTTGTGAGATGTCTTATAAGTGTCCTGAAGAGAGATAACAGTTTCAAAAGCACCAATGAGAGCTTTCACTTTGTTCTTCCTTACCTTTGTGAGCTTAATAAATGTCTCCTCAATCACATTGTTCAACAATGTCACCATTTTCTTCTTCCCTTCTACTTTTTGATGCCTCAGAACAACCTTCTCACGTTTACTACTTTCGCAAGGTTCGTTCTTCGTCTCAACACCCAATCTCCTATCTTTAAGACTCTTCTTCTTTCCTTCGGTTTGTGTTTTCAGCTCCTGCACAACCCTCTTTTTGAACTTGATCCATTTAGGAGAAGAATCTTCAGGTTTCGGATCAAGAACCTTTCCTTTCTTGAAAGTCAGCTGCTGAGCTAGACTCACCTTTACTCCTGTCTTCTTAACCCTAATCTTCTTCTCAGTTTTTGGATTTGCTTCAAGGTCTGCAGAACCAGTTTCTTTTTTCTTAGTCATCAAACCGGTACTGATCGTACCAGGAATCTGTTTAGTAGGACTAGAACCACGTTTAGGAGTAGTCAAGCTTTTATTTCCACTTCCCATGGTTTTCTTCTCACTCTGAACACCTTTGACGCTAGACTCAACAACACACACAGTCTTCTCTTTTACATCTTCACTGTTAACTGTCCGAGTCTTTGCCTTCTCCATATTCTTTGGAGCAGAAACCTTAAAACTTCCAGCGCCACTGACCTTTGAAACCTTCACCATAGCAGCATTCGACTTCTCACTTCTCAAGCCAGGAACCTTTTTAACAACAGAAGATGAACCACCACTCAGAGTACTCACGGTTTGTTTATTTCTCCGAGCTATATCATTGCTTTTAACGCTAGAACCATCAATAGATCTCGCAAGCTCACTACTAGATTCTGAATTCACAGAAGCATATGGTTTTATTTTCAGAGCCAATGTATCTCTCTTTGCAGCCACAGAATTGGTACCAGGAATCTGCCTACTCACACTTCCCAACGACTTCCTTGTCAAACTCGAAGTCTCAACTTTGATCACATCTGAGCCTTCAATACTCTTTCTCCTAACCATCTTCCACGGTTTCACAGCATCATCTTGATGATCACACCTCTTTCCATGTTTACATAAATCATGAATCGAACTCACACGATGATTCCCACGATAACGGGACTGAACCTGCGGTTTACTTGGTCGTGTACCTATTGTTCCAGTCGAGTAGCGTCTCGGAGTAGCACCTTTTGGTTTAGGCACTTCACTGATCACTGGTATAATCTCATCTTGATGATCCTTGGATACCACAGATGCAACATCTTCAGCATTCCCCACATCCGTTACATGTACCCTTTCCACGGAACCCTCTTCAGACATCTCCGGAGTATTTGTATCGCAAGAATTCTCAATCTCTTTGACCTCTGAAGTATTCTCCTCAGCCATTGTCAAACCAATCCTGTTCAGGAAACAGAGTGCGTTACCGAAAACATCAAATTAATCAAATATAAATTCATTCATATGACATTTATATCCATTAAAAGAATGATCAATTATAAACAGAAATCATCACGAAGAGAGACAGGAAAAAAATCACACAGAACATATACAGATGAACATAAGGGATACTTTGTGCCCTATTACCTATTCTGATCAGATTGTGGAATTTGACATCATAAAGAACCAAATCTCTAGAGAAAACAAATCTACCAATTTAGATGACTCAACAGTCTAATTTCAAAGAAGTGTAAATTTTGTTGACTTCCAAAAGTCTCAATCATCGTTGATCATCATAATCAATCACATCATTACCTAAACGACAAAATTGAAACTTGATCATGACGCATTACGAAAATTAATCACTTCTTGTGTATGTATACAAAACAATAAAAAGGTTTGAATTCTGATCGGACAATGACCTAATTCTACAGTAGTAACGCAATAACTACTACACACGTTTAAAAACCCTACCAAACAGTTTCAAATTCAAAACCTAAACAAAACGTATATCAAAAGAAATCAAGAAATCTAGAGAAATTGATACCTTTAGATTTGCTTCCTTCCTTACTTTATTATTCTCAGAGAATTACAACTGCAGAAGAAAGAAGAAGACCAAGAAATCGGAATAATATGAGAGAAATTTTGTGTAATGTATATATAAAATATATATGAAGTTTCTTTGAAGTTTTTGTTAAGTTGGAAACAAATAAAGAAGAAAGAAGAGAAAAGGGTAGAGAGATTTGATAGTTAGGAAAAAGGAAACATGCAGAAAACACAACCAACCAGAGAGGAGAGGGGAGAAATCTTCTTCTTGTGCACAAAGTCTTGTGAGAGAGAGGGAGATGTCTGATTTTTTATATATTGTCTCTCTTATTTTATTTAAGTTACTTTGGCTCGATTTATTATTTAATGTTTTCTTATATTTATCTAGTTTCTAATTTACTTAGATTTGATGCTACCAAAAACGAATCAGTGTTATTTGAAATTATCATTAATCTCTCTATATACACAGTATTCTCCCATAAAAAATTATTGGAAGAATGCATGAATATTTCTAAAAAAGTAGATCTCTTTCTTAGCATATAAGTGTTTTCGGTGAAAGGTAAATATAATTTTCTTTTTTTTTGGCACAAAGGATATTTGACAATTTCATATAAATAATATTTGTTAAAGAAAAGAAAAGAAAATAAATCACTGCTAAATCTCAAAACTGTTTATAAGGGCATGATTTTTGTATTTTTTCTTTTGACATAAATTGACTTTGATTTGTGAAGACATCATCATATGACATAGCTTTGGAGGGATCAGATACCTTAACTTAGTTTTTATTTTTTTATTTTTTTTTCATTTTGTTTTTGTGGACAAAAAAACTTAATCTTTAGATTCTTGTATGTTTTATTGAAAAATATAAGATAAGGTGTTGTTGACCCAGGAACAATAATACTCCCCATGTCCCTAATAGATTGATGTTTTAGCATTATCACACAGATTAAGAAAAAAGTTTAAATTTAATCATAAATTAATTTATAGTTATTTTTTTAGTAGATAGAGAAAATATAAACCATTAAATAAATTTATGCGAGAAAAAAGCATAAAGTAAAAAACCATTTTAGTTTTTTTTTAATCTACAAAATCAATTTTTGGAAAATAAAAATATATCCTAAAACATCAATTTATAAGGGAGAGCGAGAGTATTTAAAAAAAGAAAATAGATAATATGGCAGCCAGAAAGATGTCATAACAAGAGAATTTGGGGATTTGGCCAAAAAATTAGTTTTTATTACGTCTTCAAATAATAATCCAATATGATATAATATGTGATAATCTATAATTATAAATGAATGATTAATTTACCACAAGTCTTAAAATTTCAGTTTTTTGTCTTCAACATCAATAACTTGGGTCGGGCCGTAGACATTGTTTACGATTGGTAACGAGTGTTATTTGTGGTTGTAGAGACTTTTTGGGTGCAAATGGTTGCTTAAAAGAAAAAATTGGTTGAACAAAATTGGGTTGAATAATATTCAACTTATTCATCTCTAAAATAGTGGCTGAACAAGTTGAACATTTTTGCTGTAGGATTAGTTTATTTTTCAACTTTTTAAGTTGAACGAGCTAAATAATTTTTTTCCAACCTCTTCAAACTTTCCAATGCAAATGGTGAAAATTGGTTGAATATTTTTTTCCAATCTGTTCAATCTCTTTAACCTTGCGACCTTTGACTGTAAAAATTGGGCTGTATAGAATTTGGTTGCATAGACTTTGGGTGTAAATACTTTTAACTGTTAAAATCTGATTGTTAAAAAAAATTTTAAATCTGTGACTTTAATTTTATTAATAACAAAATTATAAAAAGATATAAATGTGATGATAAGTAAATTTGTGAAGAAGAGTAGATGTCAAAAGAAAGATAAAAAAATGTTGATAATTAATCTATAAAAAAAGGTTTGTGTAAATATATATAAATTTATATAGAGTTTTTAATTATGATGGAGGAAGAAAAAAAAAGTTTTTTAAACTTGTTGGTTTTACGGTGTTATTTTGAAGCTTTAAAAAAGAAAATTAAAAAAAAAATTAAAGTAGCTGTAAAAACTTTTTAAAAAAAAGTTATGATTGGCAAATAAAATGCTTTTAAGACTTTTAAATGATTTTAAAGTCTTAGGGCAGCCCATTGAGGTTGCTCATGTAAATGCTTTTAATAAAAAAATAATAAAAAGAAGAGAGAACAGAAAAGAAAAAGAATAATTGCTTGTGGTAGTTTATCAGTCTATATTTAGACTGATGTCAAATGATTAATGGTACACATGTTCAAAAATAAATGTAAAAGAAAAATATGTAATAAAAATAGATTTTCTTAATTATCTGAGAAATGTTTCATCATTCCTCCACTAAAGATATGGTCTTAAAAGCTTTTACCAATCGGGGCGCTTAAGTATTAGCTAGTTTATTTATTTTTATTATGGGCGTGTAATATAACCAAGTCATTGGTCCTTGGAACTTTTGGGACTTCGATTAGATCCGTCCACCTCTGGGCGTTGGATGTGTGGTGGATATAAAGATCATGTAGACCGGTGTAGACTGGATCCTCTCTCAAGAGCTGCTCAAAGATACCTTCCACCCACAGCCAGAGGCTCCTACTTATCTCCTTGATCTTGATTTGGGTGGTTTCAAACTATGTAACGTTTTGTTGTTGACTTGTCGTATGTGGTTCGTTGCTGCTCTGTTATTTTGTTTGTAACTTGTAACCGGTATCTCTATTAATTCGCACTAAATTAAAATCTGGTACACTTTCGGATTTGGTAGAAACGGTTTAACCAGACCGATCACGATTTTATTAATAAACGAACTTTAAAGAAGAAGATGCGATAATTAGAGAGACTCTTTCTATCTAATCTCTCTAATGAAGTGTTGCCAACGCCAAGAACAACAAAAAAAAAAAAAAAAAAACATCTCCCCTCTCTCTGCTTTTGAGTTCCCCCAGCCACTAATCAAAGTCTCCTTTTTTTTTTACTTCAGACTTGGCTTTTTGTTTCTCTCCATGGATGCTGGATTTTAAAGGTCAGTTTCTATTCTGAGTTTAGTTTGATTTTGCTCTATATATCTCAATCAAATTAATCATACAGTATCTCTCTTACAAGCTCCAGATTTTTTTTTTAATTATATCTAGAGATTACATGAAACTGATTTAATTATGATGAAGTTTAACTAAGAGATTAAAAGTTAGAAAATTACGTGGTTGACTTGATATTGACTTGTGCCATCGTCTTCATTAATAGACTAACTTGCGTTTTGTGTTTTGTCTTATTCCAAACCCAGAAATAAAATTCTTTTTAAAGTTTCAGAGACTATTTCTTTATTGAAAATTAAATATTAGTAATGATTATATCACCCAAAAAGGTCAACTAAAGTAATGCTCTTTTGCCATGCGTGCCTCTGAGTGAGTCCTGACAACAATATTTTGAATTAAGTATTGGTTAAATCTTACTGTAGTCATTAAAAATATACCAATATTAACAATTAATTTTTGCTAGTTCACGGTAAAGTATCACACATATAATACAACATATTCTTCGGAAAAAAAAAATACAACATATTCACATATACAATTTTCAAATGCTAACAAATGTTCACTTTTCAACTTTAAAATTTGAATGAGTTTATTGATAGAATGTGAAGAGAGTTTAGGAATGGAAGAATCAATATTTACTCTCATGAGAATGAATGTACATAGAGATACATTTATATAGGGAATTAATGAATTAACATAATTATCTAACTAATAGAATCATATAATATAACAAATATCTATAATATATTTAGAATATCTTCTTTGATCATTAGGATCTTCTAGATCCTTCTAATCATTTGGCTTGAGTTGTATTCTTCCTTTTCTGTATTTTATCTTGGCTATATTTTTCCATTTTCTTGTAACAGTACTTTACCATTTCTCAACTGGCTTCTCTTACAGATCAAAACATAATCAAAGCGTGAGGCTCAAACAAACCAGTAAAATGGGCTACAATGTTGTGCTCTTGAGTTGTATGCTTCTACTTCTCGTTACTTTTGCTAGCGCCAACATGGAACGAGCCATCATGGTTATAGACGGTGCACGTCGAATCGCTGAGACTGATGACAACTTTGTCTGCGCAACGCTTGATTGGTGGCCACCTGAAAAATGCAACTATGATCAGTGTCCTTGGGCTTACGCCTCTCTCATCAATTTGGTATATATAAAAACACCTTTGAGCTTTTGGACCCCTTAAAAACTAATCACTTCATCTTTTGGCTAAAAAGTAAACTCTTCTTTCTTTAATGTTTTGAATGATCTCAGAACTTATCTTCTCCTCTTCTTGCTAAAGCTATTCAAGGTTTGTGACCTCTCTATCACAAACCGATATTCGATTCTCTTAAAGACTTTTCTTCACTGATATATCTTCTGATTGTTGTTAGCTTTTAGGACGTTGAGGATAAGAATAGGTGGTTCCTTGCAAGATCAAGTGATTTACGACGTAGGAGACTTGAAGACTCCTTGCACTCAGTTCAAGAAGACTGACGACGGTTTGTTCGGATTCTCTAAAGGATGTTTGTATATGAAGCGCTGGGACGAACTTAACCATTTCTTCAACGGAACCGGGTAAGCATGTCATCCTTCATTACTATATATGGTGGTTCTATGTGGCCTATCCCACATTCCCACTATGAACTAACTCTTTACTATAATTCCGCAGAGCTATTGTGACTTTCGGTTTGAACGCTCTGTATGGGAGAGATAAACTCAGCGGAAACGCGTGGGGAGGGGATTGGGATCATATTAACACTCAGGATTTCATGAACTACACAGTCTCAAAGGGTTATGCTATAGACTCGTGGGAGTTTGGTAAATAGAACTGCTAGATCTCTCTTTTCTTCCCCTCTGCTCGGTCTTTTGGCTATGTGCTTAATTACAACTCCAAAACCAAGTAGTGTTTGTCCCTTCACACTTCTGATGTTGGATCCTCACGTTAGTGTTCTTTCTTTCTTGTTCTTGAGTCTTGACTAGGTAATGAGCTTAGTGGAAGTGGGATTGGTGCTAGCGTGAGTGTAGAGCTTTATGGGAAAGACTTGATTGTACTGAAAGATGTAATCAATAACGTTTACAAGGATTCTCAGACCAAACCTTTGGTTGTAGCTCCAGGTGGATTCTATGAAGAAAAATGGTACTCAGAGCTTCTTCGGCTCTCTGGACCCGGTGTTCTTGATGTCGTGACTCATCATATATACAATCTTGGTCCAGGTCTGCATAAGAAAATAAATCAGTCTTTGTAGCATTCCTACACAATGATGAGTTTTATATTGAACCGAGTGTTGCAGGGAATGATCCTAAGCTAGTGAATAGGATACTAGATCCAAATTACTTGAGCGGGGTTTCGGGGACATTCGCGAATGTGAACCGAACAATCCAAGAACATGGACCTTGGGCTGCTGCTTGGGTTGGAGAAGCCGGTGGAGCCTTTAACAGTGGTGGCCGTCAGGTTTCAGAGACATTCATTAACAGCTTCTGGTAAGACAGAACCAAAAATTCACATTCTATATTTTCTCGGTTCTTTAACTGACAAAACGAACTCTGATCCTAAGGTACTTGGATCAGCTTGGTATGTCCGCGAAGCATAACACCAAAGTATACTGCAGACAAGCTTTGGTCGGAGGATTCTACGGTCTGCTCGAAAAGGAAACGTTTGTTCCCAATCCAGATTACTACAGGCAAGTACATCAACCATAAACCATAACTCCAAAACCAACATAATTGCTTTAGGCGAGTCATAACATTCACTTCTTGATCTCGAAAATTTTGACCAGCGCGCTTCTTTGGCATCGTTTGATGGGTAAAGGCGTTCTCGAGGTTCAGACAAATGCCTCGGAGTATCTACGAGCCTACGTTCATTGCTCCAAAGGAAGAGTGAGTGTATACATCTTTTTCTCTCTGTCCCTAAATCATCCTCTAGTTTCGGTTTTGTAACTGCTGAAATCTATCATTACAGACGGGTATAACGCTTCTTCTGATTAATCTGAGTAAGCAAACAACGTTTACAGTCGGAGTCAGCAACGGCGTGAAGGTTGTTTTGCAAGCAGAATCGATGAAGAGGAAATCCTTGTTGGAAACAATCAAGAGCAAGGTGTCTTGGGTCGGAAACAAAGCTTCTGATGGATATTTGAACAGAGAAGAGTATCACTTGAGTCCACAAGATGGTGTTTTGCGCAGCAAGATAATGCTCTTGAACGGTGACCCTTTGGTACCTACAGCCACAGGAGATATCCCAGACCTTAAGCCAGTCCGGCACGGCGTGAAATCACCGGTTTATGTCAATCCGTTGTCGATATCATTCATAGTGTTACCTACCTTTGATGCTCCTGCCTGTTCTTGAAGAGAATTTTTATTGGTAAAATTCAAACACTGAAGAACACTATTTGGTCCCAAAAGAAAAAGGAAAATAAAGAAGAGACTGTAAATTTCTTGGCAATTGTATGTATTAATGTAACACTTCAATTGTATTATTCCAATCAAATCATTTGATTAAGGAGAAATATAGATTAGTGGAATGTGTCTAACTATACAATATAGAGATAAAAACTTGTAGTCTTGCTTTCTTTTCACTTTCAAAAATCAACAGACCATACAAAAAATAATAATAGTGGAGCGGACTAAATTGGAGCCATTTCTAGGTAGTTCTCTGAGACGTTTTCTCGAGAACCTTCTAGAATCTTCTATCCGATCACACGGCAAAATCGGCATCAGAAACTTCTAGAACTTTGTGGGTACCAATTGGGTTCACGCCTGCTTTGAACATGTTGCCTTCAATGTACCTACAACATCGAATCAGATCTCCAATTGTCAGAGTGGATATTTACGTAAGAAAACCTTCAACTTTTCCGCAGAATCACTCATCTGAAACTCATCCAGATAGATTTCACACATAACTGTTTCACATAGTTCAAATTCTTATATTGTTGAAAGCTTTGTTGTACCATTCAAATATTAGGTGAGAACTCACATTTCTTTGAGGAATGGATGCTTGTAGAATGCATCTGGGATTCTCCCGCTAAATTGGTTGTGGTCAAGGTACCTAGTTTCATCAACATTCATGATCCCATGAGAATGCATGTTTCCTCTTAGATAGTAAGCAAATCAGAGACAGAGAGAAAGTTCAGCAATCTATCACAAAGACTTACAAGTATGTCAGTTTAGGAATATGAGCAATTGCAAAAGGAATGTTCCCTATAAATTTGTTGTAGGACAGGTACCTGCAAAACAAATTAAACGGAGATCAGAGACCTCCCAACTAAATCATTGAGTTATTGTGCAGTGTAGAATGCTCTTACACAATCTCTAAGTTTGTCAGATTTGACAGTTGAGCAGGGATCCCTCCACTCAAATAGTTATTGTTCAAGTACCTAAAGAAATCGAGATTTTTAAAAGGGAATTCTTTGTATATAATACATTAGATCAAAATGAAAGAGAGAACCCATGGGCGGATCCTGAAGGGATGCTTACAAGTTGCGAAGAGATGGGAAACTTCCATCAAAACGGATGAGCTCCCGAATAGTTCCAACCAAATGGTTGTTACCAACATCTCTGGAAAATAATGGGACACACCCCAAACCAGGTCTCAGTAAAGTCAAAGGTAAGTAATGGTAAAAGACACAAACTATACGTAGAAGATGGTGTTTGGTGATTACAGGTGGCGGAGGTTTTGCAGCGTGCCCAGTTCTGCAGGGATTCTACCAATGAGACGGTTTTCTTGAAGATATAGATACCGAAGCTCGGGAAGAGCAGCCAGTTCCTTAGGAATTTCTCCCTTGAAGCTATTGAAGCTCAAGTACCTTTAAGATACAAAAGACAACATGATTAATTTGGAAACAGATGGATGGCCAACCATTAGAAGCTAACAAAGAAACACAGAGGTACTCACAAATGGGTTAGTTTCTTCAGCTCTCCAATCTCGGGGGGAATCACATCTTGTAGTTTATTCCACCTCAAGTTTCTAAAGGTAAGAACAGAGTGAATGGTTAGGTGAAGTATTTGGGAACATGAGCATGATATGATGATACAACTTACACAATCCAGTCACATAAATTTCACAGTTCAAAGCTGTGTTTGTGAAGAAATCTGGATACTGTTTCCCAGAGCAGTGTATTGAGATAAAATGAAAAAGACAGTAAATTAACAATCTATTCGTAAGAGCACAAGGAACATACAGTACTTTCAGCCGTTTCAGTCTTCCAATTTGTGGAGGGATTGGACCAGTCAACTTGTTGTTATGCAGATCCCTGAAAAACCAAACAAAAAAAAAAAACATCTTCAATTTTACCCTCTCAAACAGTAACGCTCTATAGAATTCCTAGGCAATCCACAACAATCACAAAACTAGGTCGCAGATAGCTATTTCAAAGAGTTGTCACATAGATCTACCTAATCACTCATTTCAAAGGTTTTAGAAAGTAACTTACAGTCTAGTCAAATCCAAAAGATTAGTTACTGCAATGGGGAAAGGTCCAACAATCGAAACGGCATAAACTTCTCTGCAAAATCAGACAGACCAGGTAAGTTAAGTTCATAGAAGCAAATCAGGTTGATGATACAGAAGAAAACACAGAGGTGAGAAGAAACAAGAACATACAACTCAGTGACAACCCTATAGTCTCCTTGTGTAGAACAGGTGACACCAGACCAAGGTGGAAGGTCTCCATCTCCACAAGGATCATCACCGACCCATGAATACACCACTCTCCATCCCAAAGAGGCTTTGATTTCATTCAAAGCTTTCACTGTGCAGAGGATGAAACAGAAATTAACTTTGAGGATGAGCTTATATAAGATACAGTAGTATCTAACTACACCTTGAAGCAGAGAAAGAACCAAATCACTGAGACTATAACAATTATTATCAGATCTAATCATTGTTCACACATAATTCTCTCTACATTTGAGCTAAGCTCAGCTCAGATTAGAAAGATGGAAAAGAGAAAAGAATCGAACTTTCGTGCTAAATCATGAAAATTGATAAGAGATAGAACAAATCTTGATAATGGGTATCTTCCAAATACGTGAAGAGCTATAAAAAAAAAAAAAATATCAATCGATCGATGAAAGATCTCAACCCATAGATACAAAACCAGACGGTGATAAAAAAGCAGAACTTACCATCTCGCTTCAACGTCTTGGATTGAGTAAGAGCAAACAAGAGTGAGAACACACAGATCAGAAGTAGCTCACAGCGAGAAGCCATGGTTTTTTTTTTTTTAATTTTTTGCTTAAACAGCCCAAAGTGGGAAAAGAGGAAAAACGGATCTAAGAGGAGAGCGAAATTAAAAAAGACATTTTTATTTTCTCTGCCTAATCTCAGATTCGTAAACCGAATACGTGTGTTCAAACCCGCTTCTCACCGACGGGTCTGGTAGCGACCCGGATTTTTCTTGTAAGTAAATATAATAAGCTCACTTGTTTTCTTTCCCCAAATTATTTTTACTAACCAACTCAATTAGAATCTAGGAGTAATTTGTTTCCCGAATTAGTTAAACATGTCCTAAAAAAAACAAATATCAATGATTAGAAACATTAAAGCCATTACAACAAAAATACTATGCTTTAGGCTCATAATCTATGTTAATTATGATAATCACTACTTATTTGAACATAAACACTCAGTTTAATTCGTTTCACGAATAAAAGTATTCTACTTACGCATCGTAAAATATTTTAATTTACCTGAATAAAACTAACTGATTCAGCGTCAGTGATTAGGATGAGATAAATTCCGGTTAACTCATATTTGGTTGATCCCACCAAGCCTAAAAAAACAAAGTCTGATAAGTTCTCAAACTGAAGTTGAAGAACACACAGAAGATTACATTATTGTATGAAAAACTCCGCAGTTTCAATGTTTCAAATATAAGATCAAACACAAAACCATAACATTTTCTGACAAGTGTCTCAACCAGAGAGAAAAACAAAACACACCAAGAAACAACAAGAAGTTCAGTTCTCAGAACTGGAAGATGTGTCTCCACCAGATGAAGAAGACTCGCTGTTAAGTTTCTTCATTTCCTCGTACGCCCATTCAAGCCCGTGACAGTAATGCACCGGCGGATTAAACCTTGTATCACTTATATCATCTGCTAAGAAGGCACCATTCTCCACCAGAAACTTGACTGCTTCTCTCTTTCGCTCTTTAGCCGCAGCGTGGAGAGGAGTCCACCCGCACGAGCCCCATGTTTTGGCATCGATGTTGGCCCCACGTTCAAGGAGCAAATCCATGACTTCTATGTGACCTCCCTCTGCTGCAAGGTGAAGCGCACTCACTCCTTTTGATTTCGGTCCCCATGCTAGAGCGTTCACGTCCATGCCTTGGTCGAGAAGCTGTTTCACGGATTTCAGATCGCCTTTCCTGGCTTTGATGTGGAGCGGATTCCAGCCTCTGTCATCGACATTTGATCTGGGAGATCGGCGTCTAAATGAGTTACGCCTGAGAGAGAATGCAGCCGGCTGTTCTTCAAGCATTTTTGGGCCTGAGCTTAAGCTAAACAAGAACTAGCTTCGAAAGTAGGATACGGGTCTGTGTAGGACTAAGAGACTCGGGTAGAAACTAACCAAACGGGACTTTCACAAGAACTCAGCCAGCAGTGTAAACTTATTCTATGAGGGGACAGATTTACATGATATTGGTGTAAACCTCTCTCACCCAAGAATGTCTAAAGAAGGTACTACTTCAGGGCCAGGCTAAGGATGATTTGCAACACCACTATTTAGACTAGACACCGTAAGAAAGCAGACTACTAAAGTAATTCAAGTTGAAACAGAGCAACTCAAGTTAACGGGAGGCAGATGAGTGATTGGCGATGCAGTAAGGGAAAGAAGGATTCAAACCAGGGCCGAAGACACTAAGCTTTCGAAGGATCGCAGATAAAGCCATAGACAGGGAAGAGAAAATGAGCATTACTTAGAAAGAACTTGAAACCCTAATGATTGTGAAAAGCCGTAGTGGAGCACGACCACATTGATGAGACTGAGAATAAACTCCAAATTACAGCCAAGAAAACAGTTGATGAGAGAACTATGATTTAACCAAATCTGCCAACATAAGAAAGAAGAGAAAACCAAAATTAGTGAAACAAAAGTATATAAATCAATCTCTCTGTAATTGTAGTATAGGACAAAACCACAATAACAACACCCCAGAGAGTTTTCAATCCAATTATGGCACTTCTATAGTCTTCTCATGTATCAAAAGTTTCACAAGACAAATCAATCAAAGGATCCAATTCCAAAAGGCTCCTCCCAATTCAACACAAATCAGAAACATATCTATCCCACCAAAACTACTGAGGAGAGGGCTAAATCATACGAATCCGAAAATTGAAATCGGAAACTAAATAGAGAGACAGAGACGACGAATCAATATTTCAAAGAAAGCAAATCAGTTTGACGCATACTGAATCGAAGGGATCGAAACAAAAACATGAGAAGAGCGTACCGTGTAACGAAGCGAGGAGACAGATATGGTGAAGCAAAGCTCAGAAACACAGACTTATCTTCTCACCAGAGATCGGAGGATACAGAGTTTTTTTTTTTTTTTTTTTTT
>NC_025695.1:46232029-46234096 GCF_000633955.1 Camelina sativa | reverse complement strand
ACTTGAGGGAGTACACTAAGCGAAGGACCTTGGATGGCTTCCGCATGAACAAGAATCTCACTGACCAATCGAAGGTGAATGAGGCTTATGCTGAAGCTAAGGCACAACTTGTGGTTTTAGAGAGGTCTGTTAAGTTTCACTCCTTATATCCTCCCAAGACCAAGAACATCATGGAAGTCAAGCTTCAGTAGACGTGTACGTTTGTCCATTTCAGTATCCTCCAAAGCTATTTGCTATATTATTGGTCATGTTGAAACTACTTCATAATGATTGTGTTTGATAAGGTTTTGGCTAGAATATGTTTGATGAGCTATTGGTGTTTGTATGAGATTATTCATTACTCTATTCATAGTTCTTCCCAGCTATGAGAGATTGTCTACTTCTCATCTAGTCTTTGTGTTTTATGGCTTCAGACATTTATACAAATGAAGAAGTGAACATTGTTGAAGATATGTCTTGGATTGGAGCTGAGATAGACTTAAACGGAATGATGAGTTCCTGGCTTTTTTTTGCTCTTCTTAATAATCTCATCTCACACGATTGTGCAGTTGTTGCATAACAAATGTTCCAACTTGTCTGGAGTTTCTGTATTCTCATATATGTCATATTTTAGCACTGATACTGGTAGGGTATAAATCTGTGATCCAGACACATAATATTTATCTACTGTCAGAATTTCTTGAGAAATCTTTATGATACAGATAAAACGATAGCAAAATTGCTTCTGTTTGAACAAATAAGTTTTCTGCAATAAGATCAATTACAAACACAGGCAGTAATGTAATATAACATGGGGATAACATGATAAGAACCTTTTCAGGTTTAAAGAACAAAGCCACAGAGAATCAAACAAGAGAGGAATGAGTGTAATGAACATATATAACTCTATTCATCTATTTTCCAAGCAAACGACGGCCGCGTTGGTTTGATTGTTGCACTCTGAAGTTTAGTTCGTCAACATCATCATGAAGATGGTCAAGTCCTTTGTTCTGTTTCTCGATCTCACTTCCCATGTCAACAGCCATGTTCTTTAGCTCACCAAGTATATCACTCAAGTCTGAAAGACCGTCGTCTTGCTTAGCTTTTTCCATCTGTAATAAACGAGAGAGTACACATTTAGTGGTGTCAAAAAAGACAGTGTTATTCTACTCAAATATATAAGTCCTCTTGCTTTCAGTGTTGATCAGCTCCTCATGTTTGGATGTTTGCGCATTTGCATTACATGACCCCAAATAGCGAGTTCATGCATCACTCATCTCAGATTCGGGAGAATGGTAAGGTTCTTCTTAAAGGAAAAATAAAAGAGAGGAAAGAGAAGAATACGAACCTCCACTCTCTGATAGGCATCAGCTGGTTCGGGGAGCGCTTCTCGGGTTCTTGATTGTCCCTTGGGTGCTGGGTTCAGTCCCAGTTTTTCCCTTTTCTCTAAGTGGTTCACTCTTCTAGTTGGTGAGTGATCTGCGCAAAACACAGAATGGGAATCAGCAATTTTAGGTATAAGCAAAAAGAGCGTCAAGAAGAATTGAGAGATATCAATGAACAAAAGAAGCAAAACCTCTGGTTATGATGGGACCATTAATAGGACGAGTCTTCTTTGGCTTCCAAGTCTTTGAAAACATGCCTCCAAGGCTTCCAAGAAGCTTCTCACCCTGAAAACCAAAAAATCCAAATAATTCAACATCTCATGTCTCTAGGTTTTCTTATCTAACACCAACCAACTAATATTGAATTTTTCCATTAACAGTCAAAGAAGAAGAAGAAGAAGAAGAAGAAGAAGAAGAAAGAATGAAAAAAACTCACTCGACTGAGATCATGATCGATTTCAACAGCTTTATGGTGAGTCCTAGTGATTTGCTCGCCCTGATCGTGCAACATAACCAAAGTTCTAGTAGCATCTGACCTAATATCCTCGGCAACCTTCAAACAACCCTGTACAGATTTCGTAGTCTCTTCAGCCTTGTACACAGCATAACCCTCAAGCTCCTGAACAGACTGGTTATCGATACCACCAGAATCGCGGAAATTGTTCTTGTACTGGTATCTAGAGTTGGAAACCAACGACTGTTT
>NC_025695.1:46229772-46231404 GCF_000633955.1 Camelina sativa | reverse complement strand
AAAAAAAAAAAAAAAAAAAAAATCACAGAAGTTTTTGGTAACCTAATAAGCCTTTCCTGCAGAAAAAAAAAAAAAAAAAGTAGTCATCAGAATTGAATGCTTTTTTTGATTCTAAATTTGTAAGCTAAGAGACTAGAGAGAGTAAGACTTCAAATAACGACGATATTACGATACGATAAAAAGTCGATCAAATTCCCCAAGTTGACGCACATAGATAAAGGAGTAAAGAAACAAGTTTTTTAAAAAAACAGTTAACGTCCCAAAGTTTGATTTCACTTCTAAGATGAGTTTTACAGGACAAATGATTAATTTTAAACCTAATTTTGGGTATAATCGCGAGCATATGAAGTGGCGAACAAAGTTCATCAAAAAGAAACCCAAGATCTACTACCCAAGATGGCGGCGAGGAAAAATAAAGAAACTAGAATTCGAGAAGAAAGGAGATCGAGGGCTAACCTTGGATGAGAGAGAGAGAGAAGTGGAGTCGAGGAAGAAGATTGAAGATTGAATCGAAGACAAAGGACCAAATCAATGCGAAGAAGAAGGGATCAAAGAAAATAAGGGAAAAGGAATTAACGCGGAAACGACGACCCCAAAAGAATTTGAGTCTTTTTTGTTGACGAAATTTTTATGATTTTGGAGTGCAGAAGAAAATTTTAAACAAATTCTTGAGAAAATGATGAGATCAATTAATTAATATTTTTTTTAATTTATTTTAATTCAAATTTAAACTGTCATATATACATATATTTCTTATTTCTTTTTTGCTATGGCAACTTCATTTTGAAATGGGAAATATCACGTTCAACTAAGATGGCTTACGAAGAAGAAGGAACATATCATGTTTAATAACATGACAGCGAATAAGGCTTATCGGAAGAAAACATCGTCAAATTCACTTCTTCATACTTGTTATCTTCAGTATATGGCACATATTTCTGCTTATGTAATAAATTGTTTTCTGAAGTTTTGTATTGGCTTTGTACTTGTTGTAATACCCTATTGATTAATAAAAGTTATTGGAAGGAAAAAAAAAATGGGAAATCCTATAACTACTTTCTAATAAAGCAATTTGGATCTTTTTAATTTTATCAAGACAATAAAAACAATAGAATTTAAAAAAAAAAAAAAATCTTATATGTAGGACATAATTGTGGGTAAATTAATAAGAGAGAAAGAGTCAGTTTTCTTTTCGTATATATTTCTCAATTACTGTTTTTTTTTTCTATAAAAAAGGTACCAATATGGTTTAGTTAATAATTGCATGAGCCATCTCACTCGCAATTTCCATTTCTCGACGTTTGGGGTAAGTTGTCAACTTTGGCCAATCCAAATTAGACCCTTCTTTGTTGAATTTGTCAATGAGAACATGTATATTATTTTGTATCCCTCCCCCAATATACTACTTGAACATTTTAAAAAATTGTTTGACAGTATTTATATGCATATGATAGATAATGCCCATTTTATCATCATACTTTCCATGATAAAATATGAATCCAACTCAAAATAACTCTTTTTACGTTTTGATCACAAGCCAGGAACTATATAATGTTGAGTTTTCTTTTGGATATATACTTAAAGTCAGTCCTATTACAGCAAAAAAAAAAAAAAAAAAAAAATGAACTTAAA
>NC_025695.1:46182037-46228717 GCF_000633955.1 Camelina sativa | reverse complement strand
AAAAAAAAAAAAAAAATATATATATATATATATATATATATATATTAAAAGTGATAAGAATGGACTATCAAATCAACTCGGCCCTATTGAACTCTGCTTACAACAGGCCCATCAAACAGAGTCAAACAAGCCAGTAGGAAGCTTCTTGGTCAACGATCATTGCCTTTCAGTTTCAACATTCTCTAGAGATTCATCTCAATCTCTGAATGTTGCTCAAGGAAAAGCCACATGAAGAAGCAGTTTCACACTTTAAAAACTCAATTTCTATATATATACTCAATCACAGAGATGATATCTATATTCCAATCTCTCTTTCAAATTGGATTATGTACACTTGAAATGTATACAAATTTGAACCTTATTAGCTTAAGGCTTCTCTGAGGCATTAACTGTGATTTCAAGTTTAAACCTTTGCTGTTCTATACGGCAGAAAGAGGTATTAAGCAAGTTGAGGACTTGTTCTTCTCTCTCTTGATCTTGACAAGAAAATGGCTATTTGTTAAGTTCCTTCAGGATTCTCTCATGGTTCCAACAAAAAAAAAGGAAAATATAACAAACAAGCAAGTACCTGTGCCTCTAGATTGGCTATTCTTTGTAATGATGCTTGTTCGATGCATGCACGCCGCTTGCATTCTTCCTCCAACAAACATATCATTTTATATCTTAGTTCAGCCATTTCTTGTGTTAAGTCCTCTGCTTCTTCCTTGGCCTTTAGTTTCTCTTCTTTCAACTCATCCTTAGGCATATCAAAATAATTTTGAAACTAGTTAGAACATATCTAATGCTGCAGAAAGGTTCATTCTAAAGATCATTTTGGTAATACCTTGAGCTCCCTTACAAGATCTTCATATTCACATATCTTTCTAGCCATATCCTCCATTTTGTCTCTCAGTTTCGCATCCTTGAAAATCCCTGCTTTCTTGATGATCTCATGGACACATTCGCTGTGAGACAAGAAATCAGCAGAGCTCAAAAAACCAAGAATAGCTTGATTGGATGTATTTATTATAGGTCTTAAGCTGGAACCTACCGGGCTTCATCAGGTACTGGAAGCATGTGGTTCAATTCAGCAAAGAAACACTCTACATTTACAGGCGATTCACTTTCACTTTCCCATCGTTCTTTAAACCTTTGACAATATTCTGCGATGTTCCTTTCAGAGGCTACACATCTCTCTCTCAGCATTCAGCATTCTCTTGTGCCTCTCGAGACTTCAACTGTAGCTCCTTGACTATTTCTCTTAACTTCTCGTTTTCTTGGATGCTTTCTCCTTGAACTTTCTTAGCATCAAAGAGTGCCTGCTCCAACGCTACTACATCAAGTTTCATGCTTTCTATTTTACACTGAGACTCCAATGTTAAGGATGAGACAGACTCCTCCAGCTTCTCAACAGAAAACCTAGACAAGTGTAGCTCAGTTTCTGTGCTCTCCAGTTCTTGCAACAACAATAGTTGCTCAGATTTTGACGTACACGACTCCTCCCTCAAAAATTGAACTTCTTCTTCCAAATTCCCTGATTCGTTTACTTTGACTTCAAGATCGAGCACACGTTCACTCAGGTAGTTCACTTCTAGGCCTCTGACATTTACTTGATCCCGCAAGTAATCTACAAGACAAAGAAAAGTGTCTTTAGCTCATAAAATCTCTGTCTAGACTTCAGTTTCATATCAGAATCCCAATTACCAATCTCCTGGTAGCAATTCAACAATTCCTTCTCCATTGTCTGAATTCTTCTCTTATCTTCTAAATGAGACTCCAACGAATTCGCATTCAGTTCCAACCTCTGTGGTAAAAAAAAAAAAAAGACAACAAAACTCAGAAAAAATATGAACAATCAATTCACAAAATACAAGTCTAAGAAACACAAGAAGAACACTACTCTGACGAGTTCAACACTCTGGAACTGTGACTCTCTCAGCATCTCTTTTTCTTTCCTTAGCTGCCAATAACAATGAAAACATGAGATCACTACGCAAAAATATGAACTTCATCAATCAAAGAGACAGGGATATAAAAAAAACAAGATTCACACCTCCTTACATCTTGTTCCAATCTGCAAGAGTTCCTCAGCATAAAACGAGTTCTCAACATCGCTTCTTGAACTACTTCCCGAGCTACTTCCCCAGTTACTCGACATTAAAAAAGACTAAATTTTACACAGAGGAACTGCAAATAAGCAAAGATTACGAGTCATTAGCAACAAGAAACTGTTTAAAAAAAAAACAAAACTTTCGTCTTTTCTCAAATCTTCTTAGATTGTGAGAAAAATGGTATGTGTGGAAACAAAAATTAAACGCAAAGACAAATGGTATGTGTATAGACACATACTGTGTGAATTAGCCAAGTTCAGCAATGGAGGACACTTTACTAATTACAGGAAAATAGAGCAATATATATATATATATATATATATATATATATATATATTAAATTAAACTGGAAGAACAAAAGCAAAATCGTAGGCAAGTTTTACCACCTTCGCCGTGACTTGACCGGAGCAACGGAGAAAGTAACTCCCTCCGACCTTTCCTGTACCAAAGGAATAAAAGGTATTCCTTTTTTGCTTTCTCTCTGCTTTATTTTGAACAAGAGAAGATCCGGGTAAGTCGGGTCGGGTCGGATAAGAAATCTGGGTGGCCCATATTAGCTGTAGTGCAATTTTTGATGATACAATTATTACGGAGAAACCGAAATTTCTGTTGGATAATCCTGTCGTTATATATTTCCAATTTAATTGTTAAACTTTACGACAATGCCTAAATTTATATTCTTTCAATTTTTTACAGGTTACTTTATAGATAAATAATACAGTATTAATCAGATTTTTAAATTTACAAAAAACAGAAAATAATAAATAGAGTTACAAATTTTTTTATATAGGCTTTGAATGGTTGCTCCATACACTCCATACTAGACAGTGCGTATTAACATTTCAGTATGGAGTGGAATGGACTGTAGTATGGAATAGACATTGGTATGCACAACACCATGCAATAGTATGCATAACACTATACTATTATGAATGGTAAAAATCAGACCATAGTATGGAGTGGTGTGTACAAAGGATTAAAATTATTTTAATAATATTTTTATCATAATTAATAATTATTATTACAAGATGTATTTAGAATTATAAATCAAAATTTATCATTTCGATTATCCCATAACATAGAGTTCAAAAAAAAAATAGATTTCTAAGATTGAAGAGAAGAGAGTTCTCTCTCGTAGCTCTAGTTTTCTTTTGGGAGAATTTTATTTTGTGGATTTTTAATACTTATGAATGATCATATTTATACACATTTTTCAAAAGTACAAAGAAACACAAATTTAACCAATGATAACAAAGAACTTGAATCCAACTAGTTAAGAATCATGTTTTAATCCAACTTTCACTTTTGGTATGGAGTTGGTATGAAGTTTTTAAAGAATAAACAGAAAAAATCGGACCAATAGTACAATTTTCATAGTACGCAGTTTCTTTTTGAATTGCAGACCAATATAGAGTAGTGCATATTGGAATTGTGAATTTACTGCGGATTGGTCCGACTTTAGTCCGGTCCGGAGCAGACTAGACAACCATTCACAGCCACAGAAAAAAAAACAATCATTGTGGACAACATAGCAATACTAGAAAATTAACTTCAAGTTGTTATAAATTTTCAACAATTCAAATACTATCTTTAGATTTTTTTAACATTGTTTTAGTTCTTTTTCCCCCACAGGCGAATCCAAAAGCTATCTGCTTGTCCCTTACTCTCTTCCCTTTTGCTAGCCTCTCCAGGATGTTCCTTGCGTCCTGCACACAAGTTTTCAAAATCCCGTGCTGTAGGTTTGGTTTTATGATTCAGCTCATTATCCAAATTCTTGGCCACATTCACATTTGGTGGTGGCAGTTCTACTCTCACAGCCACAGGAATCACATCCAAACATCCTCTGTAACACAAGATCCAAGTAAATCAATTAGACAACACAGACACTGATCAAGATTCAAGACACCTTACATTTGAGACAACTATATCGCTGATTGTTGGCTCTTACCTCGGTTCTTTAAGTATTCTAGACTCTCGGTTATGTTCAGTGAAGACACGCTGCACCATGTTCTCAGATACAGCGTGTCTCTCCTTTAAGTCCACTTTATCTTCAGGTGCCCCTCCAAACGGAAGATCATCGATCTTTACAATTGTGTGCTCTTCTGTTATTTCTGTTTCTTGATTGGTTTCTCCATGGATTGTCCCCGAGTCAACAGTGAACTGCTCCAATGGTTCTCTCGGTTTTTCTTGGTTGAATTCTTGTTGAGTTCTCCTTGAATTAACAAGTGCCTGCTACAGCGGTGTTTCAGTTAAGGTATAATATATACTCCATCACAAAAGAAAACCAAATAGTTAAAATTATAAACTTGCCTCTGCTGGCTCCTTGACCATGGCAGAATGGTTCTGACTCTTCAGATGAGAATCAAAGGTGGTTTGGTTTTTAAATGGTACTGTCTTAGTTTTATCTCCATAATCTTTAGAGAGCTTGGCTGGTCCCTTGGACATATTTGCTGCGTTCTTGGCTGATTGTAGTTCCAAGTTCTGTCTGTGTTTTTTCCCGTAGGTGTGATTTGCATATGCAACCTTGCTGTTGCAGCTCATCTGGCAGACTTGGCACCACACAGGCTGCAAATTCTCTGGTTCCTTCATAGGTTTGGTTGAAACACTGAACTGAGCATCACCGCTGGCTACAAAGGCGACCTATATCATGAATAAAGAGTCAGAAGGGTTTGATTCTGATCAAAAGTAAAGAGGTAGAACAAGAAGTGAGCTGCCACTACGGTAGTATGCTTTTGATTCGACCAGTGAGCTACATGTTGACAAAGATGACAAAGCTTAGATGTTTCTAATATTGCTTGGCTTACCATCACCTCCTTTCCCTCCTTCTTCACCTCCACTGAGTGCTCATTTGCTCTTTCGGACAGGTTTACAGGCTTGACAATGCCATTAGAACATTCCCTATGATAATAGTTGGGAAATATTTTTAATACGGATTGTTCATATTTGATATTCTAAGCAAGCAAATCCAAGTTGGCAAAATATACCTTGCTTCTTTGGGTACTTCAAAATCAGATTTTAGGTCACCAGAGAAAAATTCTCCATTTGGAATCTGTTTGTTAACAGTCTCTACCCGGTCTTTAGTACTTGGAAGACGTTCTTTTACACTGCTTTCTGAGGTGCCACAAATCTTCCTCAACTCTTCGTTTTGCTTCTCAAAGAACTTGGTATGCTCTTGAGTGTTTTCAGACTGCGACTGAAGTACTGCAATTGTTTCTATTGGTTGAGCTTTTTCTCGGACATCTTTCTCTTCAATCTCCCTAGCATTGATGAGTTCCTGATCCAACTATATAAGTTTCATTATTTCTATACTTTCTGCAAATGTTATATACTAAACTGGAAAATTTTCAACGTTAATTAAAATCCCAAATTCTCAAAATTACCAATAGTTAGAAACTTACCTCATGATTGTTGCACCATCACAACATGCTTTTCAAAGCACTTGCTATTCACTTGAGCGTTTTGAGACTGCAACTGAGGCTCTGCAATTGATTCTCTTGGTTGATCCTTTTCTCCGACACCTTTCTCTTCAAGCTTCTTAGAATCAATGGTCCCCTGATCCAACGGTATTATATCAAGCATATGTTTTTACCAAACTGTAAATTTTTCTCAGTTTTTTAATTACTAAGTTCTCGAATACACAAAGGTAAGAAACTTGCCTTTGATTGATTCAGCTTGGCAGCGTGCTTCTGACCCCTTAGATGAGAATCAAAGACAATTTGACTCTGGCACCCCACATTGCACAAACGACAAAAGTGATTAGCGTTTGCTTTAGGATGTACAGTTATTTCTCTTGGTTGATCCTTGTCTTCAACATCTTTATCTTGAAGCTTCTTAGAATCAATTAGTACCTGATACAAAGCTATTATATCAACCCTATCTTTAACCAGACTGCCAACTTATCAATGTTAATTAGAATCACATATTCTAGAATAGCCAAAAGTTAGAAACTTGCCTCTGATTGATTCTCCATTGATACATCATGCTTTTCAAAGCACTTGGTATTCACTTGACCCTTTTGAGACTGCAACAGAGGCTCGGCAACACTTGGTTGATCCTTTTCTCCAACATCTTTCTCTTGAAGCTTCTTAGAATCAATGAGAGCCTGGTCCAACGGGATTTTTAAATCAGGCTTATGTTTTACCAAGCTTATAATTTTCTATGCCTATAAATGCTTAAGTTGTCGAATAGCCAAGAGTTAGAAACTTGCCTCTGATTGACTCAGCATGTTAGTTGTATGCTTCTGACCCCTCAGATGAGAATCAAAGACAACTTGACTCTGGCACACCACATTGCACATAAGACAAGCGAAATCAGCGTTTACCTTAGCTCTACCTTCAACCGCCTGCTTATCTTTCTTATGTTTCGCTGGAACCTCCTTAGCAGGCTCTACTGGTCCCACCGTGTTTTTGGACTTACCTGATTGCAGTTCTAAGTTGTTTCGGTGTCTTTTTCCATAGGTGTGCTTTTTATATGCATCATTGTTGGTGCAGCTGATCTGGCAAACTTTGCACACCACAGGTTCGACAACCCCTTCTTGTGTGAGTTTGGCTGAAACACTGGCCAGAGCACGGCGACTTTCTACGAAGGCAGGCTGCACAAAAAAGGCAAACAAATTAATTTTCTTTCCTTCTAGTTTCCAGAAAAAAAGAACTAAACTTCAAGGAAAATGTGGTACATTGTTGAGGAATGTGGTGAACTTTTCAGAGCTATCACATGGTCTGCTGGCAGTAACAGATTCACCTGTGGTGGCTCCTTTACCATTATGGAGCATATTTCTTCTCGTCTCTTGAGGTGATCCTCTTGGGAAGTGGTTTTCTCTAGTTTTATGATCCTTAGCATCTCCAGCGTCAGACGTTGAATCAGTTAGTCTGCTGGACTGAGCTTGTTCGGAAGCAGGATAGTTCGACACTTGATAATTAGAGACATAACAAAGTCCATTGTTGACAAGTCGAGAGGAGTCAGTGGTGGTTCCACTGCTATTCTCAAGCAAGTTTCTTCTCGTCTCCTGACGTAATCCTCTCCGAACATGCTTTCCTCTGGCTTTGTTATCCTTCATGTCTCCAATCTCCGAACTTGAATCAGTTGGTTTGCTGGACTGAGCTTCATTATTAGAGACATTGCGACGTACATTGTTGAGGACGAGAAGAGAGGATGCAGCACTTGTAAGAGGAGGGCCACCGGAGGCTAGGGTCGTCCAGAGCCATACATCTTTAGCAGCAGCAACAAGGGGTGCAGAGGCCTGTGGAGGCTGAGCTAAAAGAATGTTATACCTCCTCATCCGTAGCTGGTGAAGAGCATTGGAGAAGTCCCTGTCACCAGAGATAAGCATAAAATTCGCTGGTGCAGCGTTGTCTACTGCCCAAAACAACATATCCACCAAAATCTTCTTATCGCTCGCATCTTTGGCTCCTGTTTCAAACAACACAAACTCAATCTTAATATAATCCCAAACAAAAAACTACCTAAAGATGCTTAAACTTTGATCACAATTTCCAAAGTCCATATAAAAGTACAGATCCATGATCACAAACTCGACAAAACAAAAATCCCAATTGCAGGAAAAAAAGAAAACAAGAAAAGAGTCAAACTTTGTGAGAAAGGAGACCTGCGGGGACATGATTAAGAGCAACACCAGTAGAAGAAAGAGCTTGTTGAACAGAGTGAGGGATGAGAGTGGTGTCACCATAAGCAGAAATCGAGACAGGTCCACAGTAATTCATCTTCAACAAAGCGGAACTCACATTCTGGGCAATCCTATGTGCATCCCAACCTTTGGGTACCTCACAATTCTCTATATCCCACCACACCGAAGTTTTGGCCTTCACGTAATCAGCCTCCGCCGTAGACATCGCCGGAGAAGAAGAAGATGACAAAGTTGTTCTACTAAGAAAGAAAAAAACAAAGAGTGAACCCAAAAAAAAAAAAAAAAAGAAATCAACACTACTTTCTATCTCTCGTCTAGCTACAAAGTCGTCGGAGATCGGAGGGTAGGTAAGGTGATCTCTTTACCTCTGAGTTTAAGTAAAGAGAAGTTACCACTTAAGTTCTTTCCATGTTGACGAAGAAACCTTTCGCTTTTCGCAAAGTCTGCTTTTTTTCTTTTTTATGTATTTTGTTTTTTTCTATCGATAGTACACTTCTACGACTACGAGCAACTTTTAAATATACTGTGTGCTATTTGGGTATTTTAAATATTAAATCCACGTCAACAAATTGAAAACGCGCCAATCAAATCAGAATCAGATATTGAGAAGATCAATGCTTCTTTAATAGCCGTTGTAGTAACTTTAGAAGCCTGCAATAATCTCTCCTCCATCGGTAATTAGCGAAATATTTAAACAGAGTCATAAATTATACTTCCTCTCTTTTAAAATATAGAATGTTTTAGTGAAAATACGCGTATTAAAAAATAATTACTTTTAAAAAATTTAATCAATCATAAACAAGTCTGCATATAATAAAATATAAATTTAATCTAAAAGTTGCATAGAAAGTTGGAAACATCTTATATTATGAAACAAAAATACTTCTCTAAACATCTTATATTATGAAACGGAGTAAGTATTATTACTGGTAGTTGTAAAAATAATTTTTTACTAGTAGCAGCCTATTAAATAGATGTATGCCTAAACTCTGCAATATATCTCCTCAGTCGGTAATTAGCGAAATATTTAAGCAGAGTCATAGTTATATTACTAGTACGTAAGGTTATCCCCAACGGGGTTTTAGGGAGGATTTTTAGTGGAAAAGTAGAAAAAAAATAAATCAAAAAGGAAAAAAAGAAGAAGAGGTCCCCTTATTTAGTATACTCGATTTCACATAAGAGACTGTGCGTGTCAGCCCAGGGTTGGGTGAAGAGTTTTATCGAGAGAAATTTTTTTTTTGCCGGATTGTGTTCTTTTCCTTTCCTCTCTCTGGCTCCCTGTTGCGAATCTCTCAATTATTTTGTTGGCCCGATTGAGCTTGGACGAGATTGTATCTGAGGAGATTGAATTTGGAGTCGAATCAATCGGAAGAGATTGAATCGATTGAAATTAGAGGAGATAGAATCGGAGGAGCTTGAACCTATTTCTCATCGTAAGTTTTCTGATAGTAGGCGACCGTTTTGTTCTGCATGTTCGATTAAGTTTCACCTGCGGTCTCGTGAGTTTAGAAACCATGAAGGTATATGTGTGGTTTTGTTTCATTCTTCTATGGCTTGTGTTTGTGATCAGAATAAATATATAATCTTGATTTTTTTAAAATGACTATAGGTCGCTGAAATCCTCAAAGATCGTCCATCTTGGCTCCGTGATTGTCCATGTGTGGATACTTTAAGTGTGATGGAAGCTATGTGGTGAGTTCTTGGATCTGTTTGTATTCTCTCAGCTATAGGAGCTGTTTGTTTCATGAGACCAAACTCTTGCGGAGGGTAAACGGAAGCTCCAAGCTCGTCAATCTGTACATTGGTTCCTTGACACAACTTCAGTAGTTTCTCAAGAGAGTCCACAAACTCACCGTTAATCTACCAGTCCTAGTGGAATTGTTAAGTTTGAGGTATAACTACTCATTTCCGTTGTGCATTACTTGATGATTTGAGCTCTGTTGTTATCGAAGGGAGCTGGGAATTTAATCTTTTATTGGATGTGTTTGTTGTTGCAGGGCCGATATGAAGGGAGCTGCTTTTTTTTTTTATGTTCATCTGTTTAAATAAAGAGTTCATGAGGAAATTCTCTTTTTTGATTCAATGGTGTGTGGCTTTTGTTCTTTGTGCTAAGGTTTTGTTCTTCCTCTTAACGCTTCTTTTTACTCTCTGTTTTTCCTAATTACATGTGATTTATTTGTTGTTTTATTTCTTTTTTTGGTTTATGTGTGTGGAGAAGGATCCTACAATGGCTCAATGAAGGCTTTGACTGATCGTTGTCACTGCATACTCTTCTCTTGGGTACGTCTTCAAGATTTCTCACGGGTTTTGTTAACATGTGATCATTTTTTGTTTTGGTTTTCATTGTTGTTTCATTGCTAACAGGTGATGCCTTTTTGTCTTTGTTGTTGGTTTCACGATCTATCATTACCTACTTATCATTTTGTTAAGTTGTTGTCTTCGTTTAATTTTTGCGCAGCAGACAAAGGCAAAAAAGCTATGAGGGATTGACACGAAAGGTAAAGTGCTCTTCTTCTCTTTTCTATTTTTTCTTTATGATTGATGCATGTGACTATGGAAGAGGTACAACATAACATTGTGGGATATTATTAATTCTTGATTATAATGCAGGAAAAGGGTGTGTGTTTACTTACGACGCTGTTGGATCATATGTATGAGGGAGTTGGATACGGTGCTCAAGGTTCTGGCTCCACACTCATCATGCATTTCTTGGACAACCAGCTCAAGTCTCTCTTCTTTTGCTACCTAAACAGGTTTGTCTTCATTTCGTGCTTTGGCTTTACGCACGAGATCCGCTGCGAGAACATGTGATGATATTCGTTTCTGTATATTCAATATTCCCTGATGCTCTCTTTGTTTCAGGTTGGTGTGCCGGTTTATACAGCAGGGACTGATGTAAAAAACCTGCAGATTTGTAGCTAATAAGTAAGTTTGTGTTCTTTTCTTCTTTGATTAATTCTTTCACAAAGTTTTCTTCTTTGTTTTAACGTTTCCTATTTTTAAAATTTTATGAAATATAATAATTTTATAAACATATATCTCAAATGCAATAATTTCATATTCTAGTTTAAATTTTTTTATTTAAAAAAAAAATTCAAATTAAGAGACTCAAAATTAAAACCCACCATTAGAAAAGGGAAAATTTTTATTAAGATTCTCAAAGTTCTTATTCTACTAAAAGTACATAATATATTAATTAACAATTTTAAGAGGCCCTAAAATATATCTCCCCATTGGGGTTGCCCTAATGCTCTTTCAAATAATACCAATGTACATGCATGCCTAAAGCTGTTATGCTTTTAAGTAAAAATGATCTAGTTTACATTCCCAAGTTATTATGGTCAGAACAGAATAGTAGTGTTAACTAATTTTCAATCTCAGAAAATAATACGTTACAGTTACCACACAAAACAAAATGAAAGAGGTTTGTAACTTCTGGTATCATTTTTACATAAAAATCTGAATGCTCCCGGAGCAAAAATCCATAGACCTCAAACCCCAAGTTAAAGAGAGATTCACAGACGCTTACTAATTACTTTCACAATTAATCTAATTAAAGAAACCGATTAGCGAGTATTTGTGGCTTGACTTTTGAGTTTGTTTTTGTGTTTCCGCCCTGAGATATGACTTTGATACCTGGCATAGCTTACAGTACAAGTTTTTTGGTTTGGCCTCGGGTTTGATTACACCAATGACATTAGCGCACTGACAACAAAGAATCAGTTAAGAAGAAAAAAAAAATAAGGTTGTTCAGCTAAAGACTACAAACAACTCCCAAAACTATCATCAACATTAGTATTTGCCACATATAATTAATCTCGTTGAAGTGATCATCATCTTCACTTCATGAACTACCTATGAGTGAAAATGATTCCTAATGTGATCTCTAACTCTGTGCACGTTCATTAAGATAATAAACAAGCACACTGCACACACCAATAAAAAATACATAAGAGTATATATGGTTTTACCTTTTTCTTGTGCTCATTACTAGAGAGGTGGGAATTGAAATCAGCCAAGCTGCATTTTTTGCATGTAAAAGTAACATTTCATTTTTCGCAGGACTTCTCGCTCATTTCGCTGTGCTTAGTTTGTTTAAGAACCTTAGAGGCAGAGACAGAACCAGCTGCAACTATGCTTCTCCAAAACCAAACCGTCTTTGCAGCTGCAATTAGAAAGGGAGATGCTTTCTCAGGTTGCGCCAGAAGAATGTTGTATTTTTTCATCCCTAGCAGGTGAAGAGCGTAAGCAAAGTCTCTATCACCAGATATGAGCATTATATTAGCAGGAGCTTTGTTTTCCATTCCCCACAATAACATGTCTACAAGGATCTTTTTGTCGCTCCCATCTTTAACCCCTGTTATATCATATCATCAAACTTCATTTAACTACACATTTTTAAATATTTAAAAAACTAAAGATTTGAGATTTTTAAAAAGAGGCTATAGGTTTTATTATAAATCAAACAATTGCACATCTGATTAGAGATAATTTAAGAGAGAGATATTAGAGATTTTGACTTGGAGGAACGTGAACGAGGGACAAGGCGGTGGCGGAGAGAGACTGTTGTACAGAGGAAGACATTATTAGACTAGTTGGTTTTGGTTTGGTTTAATACTTTGGTTAACACATTTTTGCTTAACCGTATTTAGCTATTGTATATATATTCTTTGTACAGTTAACTTTACCAATTAATGAGAAATAAGAATCTTATCTTTTCTAACAAACTTTCTCATTGCTAATAGACATTTTATTGGTATCACCATAGGCATAAATGGTGATCGGACCACAGTAGTTCCTTTCCAACAAAGCTGACTTAATGTTATGAGCAATGGCACTGCCATCACAACCTTTAGGTACCATGCAGTTTTCAAAGTCCCACCACACTGACGTTTTTGCTATTGCGAGCTCAGCCTCCATTATTGCCGCTGTAGGTAGCCCAACAACGTCGAAGGACATTGGCTGCTGAACGGGATCGTTATTTGCGACACCGTTCATATCCCTCTGCATTTTACCCCTTGAAAATGGTAGTAGTGCTCGTGAAAGCGAAGCTAAGGTCACCCTTAATTTCATTTTCTCTTATTTGCAGGAAAATTAGATATAGAATTATAGGACTGAAAAGAGTTTCTAACTTCCTCAAGTTACAAGTCAAGAACTAACGAGACCAAAACAACTCGAATTTGGTATGTCGTTTCGGTTTTCCCCAATATAAAAGAGAATTTGGGAATTTTTGTTTTGTTTTAAAATTATTAGATTTGAGACTATTAATGATTTGTTTTGTATATGTGTACGCAACTGCAGGGTGTTACAGTGTTACCTTTCTCAATTCATGCAAAGCCACACAGTTTTCTTTGGGAACCGAATCGGTCTTGCATGTGGTCTATTCTATCACGCTAACAACAGCGATCTCAAACTCTTTCCAATTATTATGATGTCTAATCAGGCGCCATTCTTGTAGAGTTGTATCGTAACCTTTTAAAACTAATAATCGGTTCTTATTAGTACATAATTATTTTATGTAATTACAAAATATAAATACAATAATATGTTACTGAAATAAAATTCAAATTTTATACCCAATTATTATAAATAGTGCCAATTTTAGAGTTAAAATTAACATATGTTAATGGATGCTGATTCAGATGACACTTGTTTAATGAGGTGGCATCGAAACGACGTCGTTTAATGAAGTGATTTTCTATTTTTTCAAAAATATGATCCACCTAGGATTCGAACCCACGACCTTTCAAGAAAACTTCTCCCAAATAACAAAAGTTATCAGCATGGCTCAGCTTCTTTTTTTTCGAGCATCCCGATCCAGAAAAACAAAGGTGAGACTCAAAAGACTACCAGTTTAGCAACTTTTACAAACTCTAATTGCATTTTCTTTCGCTCTAATATTAAAGGAGGACCATTAACGGATTCTGCGGACGCGCTTTCTTGAATTCCCGGCTTGATCTTCAAGTTTGTTCTGGTGCCTTGTCCCTAAGATGTGATTTTCGTACCTAGCTTCACTGTTGTAACTCATCTGGCAAACTCTGCACCATACATGCTTTGCTTCGGTTAAACCAGTGACATGAGGGCGTTCACCGGCTACTTGCACGAGCAACATAACAAAAAAAAAAAAGTCAACTTACAATAAAGTTTAAGATCAGGACTCAAGAGTACAGCAACAACTGTCAAATCTATCATCAACATAAAAAAAACATATGTGCCACACAATTAATCTCTTCCCTTAGTCTCCGTAAAGTCTCTTCAAATAGAAACTTGGGATCCAAGAAGAGGACAACAAGCACACACAAAAAAAAAGTATAATGTATCTTAGAATTTGTGCCTTTTTATCGAAGATGTGAAAGTAAAACAAAACTTTACCTTAGATCTGTGCCTTTTACCAGAGATGTGAGAGGTTAAATCATGGCTCGAGCAAACAACATTGCATAATTCACAGAAGCTCTGGCACCTCTTGTTTCCAGTTCTAGAGACCAAAGCTGAGTCAAACTGCTTAAAGTTCTGAGTTTGTTTACGAACCGGATGGCGTACTACCTCAGAGCCAGAAGGATTGTGTTGGCGTCCACTATCAATGGGTCGTGAGGATTCACCTTGTTTGCCACGAGGACAATCCCCAAAAGCTATGTTTGTCCATAGCCATATTGTCTTTGCAGCAGAGATCAGTGGAACTGATGCTTTGTCAGGCTGGGCGAGAAGGATGTTGTACCTTCTCATTCGCAGTTGGTGAAGAGCGTAAGAATAGTCTCTATCAACAGAAATGAGCATGAAATTCGCAGGAGCTGGATTGTCCACTGCCCATAACAACATATCCACTAATATCTTCTTGTCGCTCGCATCTTTCACTCCTGTGTAATTACACCAACACCAAGATAAAGACACTGAAAACACCTTTGCCATTACAACACTACATACATACTAAGGGCTTTGAGATTCCCAAAAGAAAAAAAAATCTAAGCGTAAAGAATCCTTAATCCTAATCAAATATATTCAGAATCTAACAGTTAACTGAGTCGAGAGAGAGAGATTAACCAGCCGGGACGTGATTGAGTGTAACGCCGGTGGAATAAAGAGCTTGTTGGACGGAAGAAGGGATTTGACTGGTGTCGCCGTAGGCAGAAATAGTGAGCGAACCATTATAGCCCATCTTCGACAGAGCCGAGCTAATGTTCTGAGCAATACCATGTGCGTCACAACCTTTAGGGACCTCGCAGTTCCCAATGTCCCACCATACTGACGTTTTCGCCATAGTGAACTCTGTCTCCGCTGCTACGGGTAAGTGACTGAGCCCAGCTCCGTTCACGAGATTGGAGTCGCCTTGAAGACCCTTGAGAACCCTTATGTCTTGCAACGCGGACGTTTTAGCCCTTTCGATCTCCGCCGCTGCTGCCTCCATTTTAACTTCCGAGAAAGGATGAAAGGAATCAGAGAGGTTCTAAAAGAGCATCTGCGTAACATCTGCGTAAATCTTTTGTGGGAGTATCGCAAAATATTTTATTTTAATTATTTTTATATAAAATTATTATTTATTTAAATAACAAATCAGAAAAATAAAATTTAACCTATTAAAATTTGCCATATGTAGAACAGTTCCTCAAGTTTACAAGTCAAGAACTAACGAGACACAACTTTAAAACAACTAGAATATGAAAATGTCGTTTCGGTTTTCCCCAATATAAAAGAGAAAATGAAAATTCTGTTTTGTTTTAAAATTATTAGATTTGAGACTATTAATGAATAATGATGACTTGTTTTGTATATGTGTATACGCAATCACAGGGTGTTACAGTGTTACCTTTCTCAATTCATGCAAAGCCACACAGTTTTCCTTGGGAACCGAACGGGTGTTGCATGTGTGGTCTCTATACTATCACGCTAGCAGCAGCAATCTGAAACTCTCTCCAAATATTATGATGTCTAATCACGCGCCGTTCTTTCTTGTATTGTAACCTTTTTAAAAAGTTCATAGGCTCTCCTTTTCTATGCCAAAATTTGTTTTAGAACATGAGTACGTAAAACGCAAGCAAGACGAAAATGTAATAGTTGAAAGAACTTACAGCTTCTGTTGCCATTCCAAGAATTCGTCCAGCCATTCCATCAGGATCAAAGGGTTCAAGATTGTCCATTCACTCTCCACATCCCAACAGTTTAATCGGTTTCCCCATATACCTATTGACACCCAATTAAGAGTAAACTATCAACGTAAAACGTTAATTAAGTAACTTTCTATGACATAATTAATCAAAGAAGAAAACACAAACCTCCATGACAATCAAAGCAGGCAAGCAGCCTGATTGCCAATGTTGAGAGGTATAATATCACCCACCACAATGTCGTAGATTGAAATGATCAACTCGTCTTCCATCTCTTGTCACCTGCAGCAATCAACACAGGTGTAGTGTAACTAAGGAGGGAACAAGAAAAAAAAAAATTATTAAGGGAAAAAAATTACATTGGTGCAAATCTGTACCTCTAGATTTATGTTCCTCTTTTCATCATTCAAATTCTGAAAAAGGAGAGGCTGTTTATAGTCACTGACAGCTGCAGAGGAGAAGAAAGCACCAGAACAACATTAAGAGTCATTATCAAAATTTCAATATGAAGTGAAACAAGTTAACATCACCTGTGACAAGAATCACTGGAAATGCAATGCTTCCTCCATCCTACCAACCTTCTTTGATACCCTGTCGATATTTATGTTAGACCAAGATTAAATTGCAGTTGGCGTTACACTTGTCAAAGTGGAAAGAGCCAGTTTCTAATAAAAAATGATTTCACTACAAACCTGTGTTTCTTTATCCCAAGTGCTAAAGGCACTACTGCAGCAGCCATCAAAGGGAGATCATGGCAAGCATATGAAAGATGAAAAAAAAAAAAAAACACGTCTAATGAGAAGTGAGCAGGGAAAACCTAAGCTACACAGGAAAAATAACAAATTTGCATCTCATACAAGAAAGAATAAATGGTCTTGCGCTGTAGCACTTGAGCAAGATGAGCACCAGATAGCTCCTCGGCATCTAGGGTAGCAAAAATTATGGAATGGTTCAATCTGCAAAAAACAAACACAACAAAATAAGTCAATGGTTGGACTCTGAGAGTAAAGAGAAGGAGAACCAATTTGATGTTGTTACTGTAAGGCGAAGTTAATCTTTGTGTTGGTTCTGAATCTTTTCATTCATTCTTCAAACCATAGCATATCTCCGATCTGCACATCAAATAAAGAATTAGAAGAAGCTTCGTTTAATTTTTTTGTTTCTTTTGAAGTTGTGAAATTAAGGGAAGGAAGAACTGTACATACGTACCTTCAAAAATCATTTTGATGTTGATACGGTAGGAAAGTCGGCGACCGTGTTCTGAATCTACTTCATTGTTTCAAAAAAAAATATTAGAAAACCACTCAACTGAGATCAAAACGAAAAATGGAACATACGCAAAATTGGAAGCCAAACCGTGGAGAGAGAGAAAGCTGAAATGCTGGTATCCTGGTGAATGCAGCTCTGAGTACAAGGAAGTGTAGCTCAGATACGTTCTCCTGCACCCATCAATTTTAGTAGCTCATCAAGTACAATTTGCAACACATCCATGGCAGTACTATTCAAACCAAAATGAGAAGAGTGAAAAAGCTATAAAGACCATTATGCTAATGAAACAATATGGGGAAGGACTACGGAGATGAAACAGAAACAACAAAATACTCCACGATTGACTCCCATCCCAACGGCTTGGTCACTAACAGACTGAACAGACTTTCTCACATATTAGCAAAACCGCCAAGAGAATCCTAAATTGAGCTTAAGGGTAAAAAAACAGAGAAAAAAATCGAACCTTTACCTTTTGAGTTTTCTCTGCAAGCAGCCTCCTCGAGTCCATCAGTCTACTGAACAAACATCTCGGCCCTTCACTTGGCTCCTTCTGTAATGTATCTTTTATGTCCAACAGTCTTCGATTTCAACCAGCTCCATATCTCTTGTCTCGCTACTCAACACAGAACATCACAAAAAAAACAAAAAAAACAAAAAAAAAACAACCAAAAAAATATCTTAGTAAACCACTCAACAGAGATCAAAACGAAAAAAGAAGCAAAATTGGAAGCCAAACCGTGGAGGAGAGAGAAATGCTGGTAGCCCGGTGAATGCAGCTCTGAGTACAAGAAGTGTAGCTCAGATACTTTCTCCTCCATCCATCAATTTCAGTAGCTCATCAAATACAATCTGCAACAAATCCATTATAAGCCACACGTTAGTACTATTGGAACCAAAATGATAGAGTGAAACAGCTATAAAACCATAATGCTAATGTAAAAAATATGTGGAAGGACAAATGAGATGAAACAGAAACCAAAAATACCTTCACCAACTGCTGATCTGGTCTGACTCCACGAATGACTCCCATCCCAACGGCTTGATCACTAACACCTTCTAACAACTGGGAGACTCACCTGTTAGTAAAACCGCCAAGAGAATCCTAAATTGAACTCAATGGTTAGAAAAAAAAAAAATCGAACCTTAGCCTTTGAGTTTGTAGCAGCCTCGAGTCCACCAGTCAACTAAACTAACATCTCGGCTCTTCACTTGGCTCCTTGTGTATCTTCCCTTGCCAACAGTCTTCGATTTCACCCAACTCCATAGCTCTTGTCTCGCTACTGAACACAGAACATCACAAAGAAGACAAAATAACCCAAAAACGAATCATACAAAACCAGCCAACAGATATCAAAACCAAAAAAAAAAGAACAAAAGAAAAATTAAAATAATGGAGCGGTCACATCACTTGCTCCATTACAATGCTTACCTAGCCAAGTAACATTGTATAATTTCAAACAGATGGAACCAATACGATTAGGAAGACTATATTCATGTGAAGTATAATTAATACTTTAATGTCCACTTAAAGAAGAGGTTTGTTACCTTATGTGTATTATGCCCCACATCAGCTGAAGTAATGGAATCTCCAGCGGAAAATTAAATGGTGCAACAATCGTTACCTGTATCAAACACAAATCTATGATTTCAAAACAAAGCACAAAACAGAGTCGTCACCTAATACAAACATCTAGGAAGAATGTGTTACCTTAGGTAAGGCGAGCATATGAGTTGCCTTTGTCGAGATATCTCATACAAGAGGTATCTGTAAAAAACAAAATAAAAACATGACAATTAATTTAGTATCTTCGTATATAGAACAAACTGAGAAAATTATAACACAACAAGAACAAACCGTATGATACCTTTTATTGACTTTAATGAAAGGTTCTCCATTGAGAGCATCCAAAAGCGTCTTATGATTCAAAGATCCAATCCGGTTTTCCTGCACTACAAACATAACAGAGGAAAGTAAAAAGCTTAGAGACCAAGCTCAACTGCACTTTAGTAAGAAGCTTACCAAATACAAAATTCAATCTGAGAAGTAAACACACACACCAAAGCTCTGTACTTCAGCAGGATGAGCACCAGATAGCTCGTCGGCTTCTTCGGTAGCAAATATATATATGGAATGATTCAATCTGCAAAAACAAAAACACAAAAATTAAGTCAAATGAAGACGCTTTTTAAATGGATCACATTCAGACATTAATTTGGTAGTCAGAATCAGAACTTAAATAAAATTTGTGGATGTTACCTTAGGTAAGGCGAGCATATGAGCTGGTCTTTGTCGAGGAATCTCCATGCAAAAGGTATCTGTAAAAAAACATGAACATGAGTTTAGTATCTTCATATGCAGAACAAACTGAGAATCAATAAATCAACAAGAAGGAATGGATAAAGAACTCACCAAGCCCCAAGCAAACCATATGATACCTCTGTGGAGATTTGAAAGGGTTATGGGGAACCATGCATGAGGGCACTAGGGGAAGCTGTCCACAAAATAAAGTCTGCAACACAGAACAGAGGAAAAATAAAAGGAAAGATTGAGACGGATACAAATATTTAAAGTACAAAGAACGGTTTTGGTAGGCTAGTACCTGTTGCATCCACTTTAATATTGAAAGGTTCTCTCCAATCAGAGGATCTAAAAAGCGTGTTATGATTGGAAGATCCAATCCACTTTACCTGCACTATAAACATAACACAGGAAAGTAAAGAAAAGCTCAGAGACCAAGCACAACAGAAACTTTAGTACAAAATACAATCTGAGAAGTAAAGTTACACATACACACCAAAGCTCCGTAGTTCTTGAGCAGGATGAGCACCAGATAGCTCGTCAGCATCTAGGGTAGCAAAAGGTATGGAATGGCTAAATCTGCAAAAAGAAACAAAACACAGGAACGTAACAACACAACAGCAACTTAAGTAAGAAGCTTACCAAATTACAAAACTCAAATCTGAAAAGTAAAGACACAGCAGCAATTTAGCTTCGTCAATTTTTGTTTGTTTATATTTCTGAGACATTAAGGAAAGGAAAACTGTAACATAGGTACCTTCAAAATCAGATTGATGCAGTTACGGTATCCGTCGACCGTGTTCTGAATCTACTTCGTCGCTGGCTTCAAAAAAAAAAACAAAAAAACAAAACTTAATTAGAGAAACAATTGAAACAGAGATGAAAACGAAAGAAAGAAGCAAAATTGGAAGCCAAACCGTGGAGGAGAGAAGAGGAATTGATGAATTGGTGATTGAGGAGGAAGCAAGAACATGTAGCAGACACAATCTCTCCGCTTAGTTCTGGCTTCAGACATACATACACGTCTCGATGATGGTTTTGCAATCTTGTCGAAAAAAAACCCTAGAAAAAAAAAAGGACAGAGAAGTAAAAGAATTGCAAACAAGAAGAAGAATGATGGAAAGAGAAGAGAGCGAGATCAGAGAGTACCAAACAAGAAGAGAAGAAGAAGAAGAAGGGCTTGTCATCTTTGCTTTGATCCTCTCTCGGATTCCGCTGATTTTGCTTCTCCGGCCATGACAAGACCTAACAAGTGTGTGTAAAAGTAAACTTAAAATCCATTAATCAGAGGTGAAGGAAAATCCAACTTCAATGTCCGATCACGTCCAATTTGACCTTCGCCATGCAGTTCCCGAATAACTTGAAGGCGAAGACTACAATCAGGAATACAAAGCTTTGTTCCACGAAACAAAAATCCATCGACCACCAAATAATCAGAGCTACGGTCCAGCTCAATGTCACTCCAAATTTTCCCAAAAAAAGATCCGTAGGATACAACTCTGGTAACATCGCAAAACCGGTGATAGACGCATGAGACGTTGTGAGAAGTGAATGCCGTCGACTAAGAGCGTCAGCTACTTTATTAAGCGATCCCGCCTTGTGCTTAATCACAAACATAAATTGTTGTAAATAGGCAAACCATGAAGCATGTCGTGACGAAACTTTATCTTGAACCCCCATATGCTTAAGTGCATCGTGATCAGTAAAAAGAACAAATTCTTTGTGAAAAAGATAGTAACGCCAGTGCTTAATGGCTTGGACCACAACATATAATTCAACGTCATACGTATTATAACGCCCACGCGAGCCCGCTAATTTTTCACTAAAAAAAGGCAACAGGTTTGCCCAGCTGGCTTAACACCGCTCCTATGCATGTTTTTGAAGCGTCACAATGGAGTTCAAATGCCAAAGAAAAATTGGGAAGTACCAAAACTGGGGCTGAAGACAACTCCATCTTGATCTCATGGAAAGCAACTTCCGCTTCATCCGTCCATATGAACTGGGTTGACCGCATACAGTTTGTTATTGGGGCCATGATACCGCTAAAATGCTGAATAAAACGTCGGTAAAAAGAGCACTTCTTACCAGCATAAACGTCGGTAAAATCCTTCGTATATCGGTAACTGTCTTCGGTGATGGCCAAGATTTTATCGCACTGACCTTAGATGGATCAACTTTCAAACCGCTGCTAGAAATGACATAACCAACGAAAAGCACTTCAGACACGCCAAAAGAACACTTCTTAGGCACAGCAAATGATTTCTCACGGCGGAACACAAGTAGAACGTCACGTAAATGGTGTTCTGAAAGAGTCGAACTAAAAATCAGTATATCATCAAAATAAACGACAACAAACCGTCCAATAAAAGGTCACAAGGCTTGATTCATAACACGCATGAAAGTGCTTGGAGCATTTGACAAAACGAAGGGCATAACGAGCCATTCAAAAAGACCCTCTCTAGTCTTAAAAGCAGTCTTCCACTCATCACCAGGGCGAATACGGATTTGATGATAGCCACTCTTGAGATCTAACTTGGTAAATATAGAAGCAGAACCAATTTGGTTAAGCAGATCATCCAAACGAGGAATTGGAAACCGATACCTCACCGTAATTTTATTAATCGCCCGACTATCCACACACATACGCCAAGTACCATCTTTCTTGGGAATAAGCAAGGCTGGCACTGCACACGGACTAAGGCTTTCTCGCAAATAACCTTTAGCAAGAAGCTCCTCTACTTGCTTGCGAAGTTCATCATGCTCCATCGGGCTCATACGATAGTGAGGTCGATTCGGCAAAACCGTATTGGGCACCAAGTCAATACAATGCTGGATATCACGCATTGGTGGCAATCCCTCTAGTAACTCACTAGGAAAAACATCCTTGAACTCGTTCAGGAGAGCATGAAACGCAATAGGTGTAGTCTCAGTCACCGATGGAGAGTCTGGTTTCAAAATAAGAAGATACGTCAATTCAGCATGTTCAACTTCGTTAAAAATATGAGCTTTTGAAACCAATAACGTGGCCTTAGGAGTAGTAGCTGGATTTGTGGGTTGCTCAATATCGTGACTAGCAACAAGAGGTTCGGAGGCAGACCGTGACGGTACCAAAGTAATACGCTTTCCTTCATAGGTTAAAGAAAGTGTATTAGCAAATCCATCATGTATCGTTTGACGATCATACTGCCAAGGTCTCCCTAACAAGAGATGACATGCATCCATAGGAACAACATCACACAACACCAAGTCTTTATAGTTTGAACCCATGGAAAAAGGAACCCGACATCGTTTAGACACGCGCATGTTGGATTTAGACGTAAGCCATGCAATTTGATACGGAGTAGGATGAGACTCTGTAAACAAGCCCAATTTTGTCAATGCTTCCTCGGAAATCACGTTGGTGCAGCTGCCAGAGTCAATGATTATTCTACAAACTTTTCCCCGAATGGTACAAGTAGAGTGAAATATGTTAGTACGAAGCCATGATTCTTCAACACCGTGTGGAATCATAAAATTTCTCCGTATCATCAACATAGTCCCTGTATCACCAAGTACTTCTTCTGTAGTCTCATCAGGCTCATTGTCGTCTAAATAATCATCATAAACAGGTGCATCACTTGCTAACAGGCCGCGACGTTGGAGAGTGGGACAACTCGCTTGACGATGACCTTGTTCCCCACACTGAAAACAATTAGAAGTCGGTGTTCGGGTCTGTCCAGACATACCACTATGCTTGTGAAAATCGTTGTGTCGCACAGGTTCACTAGTTTTGATTGCCCTTGTTTCAGTGGAAGAACCCAAACGCAAACGAGATGAATTCCAAGAAGATGATTGTCCACGAGCTTGCTGCTCAATTAATAAAGCACGATGATGTGCTTCCGAAACAGTCATTGGATTAAACTGTAGTAGAGTGTTCTGAATTTGCAAACGAAGACCACCAATAAAATGCGACACTCTCTGCTCTTCATTCTCGGTTAATGAATTTCTGGCCATTAAAGAAAAAAAATCTGATGCATACTCATCAACAGACTTCGAACCTTGTCTCAAATTTTGAAGTCGTGTGTACAAGGTGTGTGTGTAATTATAAGCCAAAAAGGCCTTTCTCATCAGCCTTTTCAGCTTTTCCCACGAAGCAATATGATCTTTGCCTGCCCTTGCATGTGATTCCTTAGTTTGCTGCCACCACGCCGATGCTCTGCCTCGGAACCGTGTCGCCACAAGAGATACACACATCTTATCAGGAACTTCTTTGAACGCCAGCAATTCTTCCGTTGTGTTAAGCCAATCAAGAAACTCATCTGGTTGTAACCCTCCAGTAAATTCAGGTATCTCAAGTCGAAAACCTGATTCTCACCTCCTATCTTCAAAACGTGGAGCTGCGATGATGTCACGATGTTGATGCCTCCGATCTGGTAAGTCACCAAGTGGTGCAAAAGGGTTATCTTCAATGTCCTCCTCGTCGTCAACCTCATCGAAAACTGGCTCTTCTTGTCTCCGCACATCGGGAACATCACGCTGAGCTTGGAAGATAGCTCGTACAGCAGATTCAACAGTGGTTCGCATGGTATCTCAAAAATTCTGTTGCATCTCAGCCATCATCTTCCGAAATTCATCGTTGAGTTCATCGAGTTGGGTCTGAAGATTTTTCTTTAGAGGCATGATTAGGATCTTCGTCTCTGATACCAACTAATGCAAGGTGATATTACGACACGAACTCCGGAGATCAATGGATTCTCGAGGAACAAGTCGCAACTTTGAGTTCTATTATCTTTGTATCAATGGATCAAAGAGTAAGAGAATTCGAAGACTTGAAACAAGAGAAACTTCTCTTTTATTTATTAAAATTCTTAAAAAGAGCTGTCGTTCATGTGACAAGAAAAAGAGTACTTATATGTCTCCGCAAACACGAAACCCTCGTCGGAATTTGTGGAACAAGCAACAACTACACCGACTTAAAAGAAATCCAATAATAAATAATAAAACCCAACAAAACTAATGAAAATAATTATAGAGTAAAGTCCAGTAAAAGAACAAGAAGATGTCGCTACATGAGAGAGAGAAGCTTACTTGCTTGGAATCGAACATGTGGGATCTTCATCCATCGGCTTCTTCATCATAGTCCCGAAACCACCGGCGGATCTTCTCCCACTAAGAATTTTACGGTTTACTTACATCAAAACAAAATAGGAAAACTTGTTTCCTTTTTGTTTGTCTTGCATATTTCTTTTTCCTTTTTTAGGATTAAATTTCCCTTAAATTTTCCTTTTTAAGGATTAAAATATCCTTTTTTAGGATTAAATTTTTCTTTTTCGCAAACAACAAAAGGGAAATCGATCATCACAACGGTAAGATAAAAGAAAGAATTAATCATAATAAATCCACTTTTATCTTTTGTTTTAGCAAGCTATCACATGGTTCATTCTAAAGAAATCATCATCATCAATCACAAACACAAATACATTAAGCAAAAGGAAAAAAATCAAACCACTCCCAATATTGTTCAAAACTATCCAATTTATTTCAGGTTTTTTTTGTTGCTACTTAACAAGGATGATTAAAAAAGAGTGTATGTTATTCAACCAAATGTTTCTACAAACAGTTTTATATTCTCTATCTGGTCAAAACAAACTTACGATATCATCATCGTTCCATACAAAATAATCAAAGAAAACGTACTCCAGCTTTTCAGCTTTTTTTTTTTGGGTGGACTCCAACCGTGTGTATATGATCATAGAATAGAGTAGACTACTGAAGGATGCAGCATACGGCAGAAAAAAAAGAGAAGCAAGTATAAACGCCAGAAAATATAAGTTAAAGGTTCTTATTACATAATTATTTTATATAATTACGAACTATGAATACAATAAAATGTTAATAGAACATAACTTCAGCATCTCTCTATTCTATTCTCAACAATGACAAGACGCTTCTCTCCCAAGTAAACTGGGTAAGCACATACCTTTTTTCCTCAATTTCTCATCATCCACAACATTCCTCCCATCGAGCGATTTAAACTTCAATCTTAAACTTCAAAGGATCCACCACTACGTTTTCCTCTAATCTTAAATAAACTAATCTAGAAAGGCTGAAATGTCAAAAGATCCACCACTGTGTTTCTTCAGATATGTCGCAGCGGAACTTTATACTTTGGGTTCTTTAACTTTTATACTTTGCCTTGAAAAGGACTTTAATATTTTAGAATCATGCTTATTTGCATTATATGTCTTCGCTATTTTCATCGTCTGTAACAAACTTTTTTAATGTCGCAGTATTAGTAACAACATCTTACAAGCTTCAAGTCTCACATGACAGAGAGGTAACGTGAGTGAGCCAATAGGATTGTTGTCTTTGAGGAAAGGCAAGTCTGTGAGGCCAACATCCTAGCTTCCAACTCCAAAATAAGCGTGTTATTTTTTCCTCTACCGACTTTTAAGTAAACAAAACCATTTTGCAAAAAACAATTGAATACAAAACAAAAACAAAAGTAATTTCATGAAATCAATATGAAACGAGGTGAAAGATAAATATCAAATATATAGCCATAAGTCGCTCAGAATATAAAGAGGGGCAAAAGAAACAAAACTCATCAAAACAAAAAAAAATGAGAGGGAATTCTACTACTGGTTTTCAAATGCAACTCGTTCCACATAACTAAATTCCAAAACATAGACCTTAAACTTGGAGTTGATCATCTGTGATTTTGATTTAGACAGCAGCTGCAATCCTTCCCGCAACTTGATCAAGATCCCTCTGACCACTTGATGTGATCTTCCTCCCACTGTTCACATCAGAATGAGTAAATCATTAGCTACCAAATTGTATTGATTTATTCCATAGGTGGTGTATTAGTAAACAAAGCAGCAGCACACTGAATAAATCCTTACATACAGTTAGTGAGTATAATCAATCACAATTACAGTTTTTAGCACCTTTCTTAAGAGGATATCAAATCTAAGTGTCCAAAAACTGGTGTTATAGACTTTGTGCTTATATTATATCAACACAAGTTCTGTATTCCTACCATTCTTCTGTACCAGTATCTATTTAAGTGAGGCTAGGGAAAGATCTAAAACCACAGATGATGATAAACTCACCCCTTAGTGTCAAGGTCGACAATGTTCATGGTCTGGAGTTGCTGAAGAATGTGACGAGCAATACGACCACTGCTCTTGCAGAAATGAGGTGGACGGCTTCCATTCCTCTTGCTTCCTCCATAGATCCTACGGAAGGCACCAACTCCAAGACCACCCCTCAGGTAGTCTTTCCTAGCCATGGAAGCTAAAGAGTAGAAACTTGTCTCAGAAAAACAGATACAAACACTAAGGCATAGCCTAAATCCACTATGTAGTAGAAGCCTTTAACCAGATGATGTTATAGATACATACCGGCTCTGATGTAGTACCAGTCAGGGTCATATGGAGCAAGCTCCTTAAGTTTACCAGTCTTGACGATGTCTGTCCACAGAGGCAGCTCAATCTACATCAAAGGAACAACATTTAAATCAGATACAAAGCATACAATCTATATAGCTTTCACTGAAATGACACTTAAACGAATCAATGTTCAGACCTTTACAGTTTACGACTCAAATACTTTAATGGCCAGTTCAAGTTACAATCCAGCAGAAGCGATCAACGCACTCTCATGAGGTAATCGTAATCTCAAACACCAATCTAAAGACGATTCGTTAGATGATTTACCTTGCCAGAGCGCTTGAGATGGGCAGCGTAAGCCTTGACGAACTCGTGTGGAGAGACATCCTTCACAGTTTTTCCTGTCGCCATTGTTGTCGCGCCCTCTGAGATCCTTTTCTTCTTCTCCTCCTTGTTGCTGCGGCGTCGGCGCTGGCTGCTTTGAGTCTTCGAGACGGGATTGAGGAGGAACTATGATAAAAACGAAATTAGGGCTTTTGATGAGTTTCTATGACGCAATTTACATAACTACCCTTATTGTTTTGGGTCTTGGGCCCTATTACATATATATGTTCGGCCTGTTATTTTGCAATCTTCTCCTCTGTTTTTTTCAAGTTTTATTCACCGGTTTGTAGTTTGACCAAATTTACCATTAAAACCAAGCTCTAAAACCATTGGTTAGATTAGAACATAGAAGCCAAATTATGTAACTAGACCAGTCAGTGTATTTGAGATTCAGGTATTTTAGTACTACCGGTTTAGGTCGTATTCGAATGTATTTTAGTAATTCCGGTTTGGTATCTTTTGGGTTCAAGTCGATTGGGTCATTCTCTTCAATTTGTCTTTTAATGATGATAAATGTTGGAAATAATGCATTGAGGCTAAAAATCTTTGTCAATACTCATCATCACAAGCTTTGGATAAGTATCTTATGGCGGCCGCCCTACATATGTTCTCAACTCTATTCTTTATATCATTTAATCTTCAAACATTTATGGAGTGCATTTGTGAAATCCTTCACCCTTGTTTCGATGTTATATTACCGAGGGATATATAGTGGAACCTATTCTCCAATACACTGGTGTAGTTACATGACTTGGACTAAATTCTCTTTATAAACAGAGCATCTCCTCCAACAGATCTTGTGCAAAGCTGTAAGAATGAGTCGTACGTGAAAGTCGTAAAAAAAACCGAGAGTAAAACTTTTAATAAAGTTTTTGTGATTGGTAAAAATTAAAAGTTGTACCAATTGTAATACTTTGTTTGTGTTCATCAATCAGAACCTATGTTTTACAAAATTGGTAGATAACTAACAATTTTAAAGATGGAAAAAAGATGGCTAGCTACACAAAGTATTGATGAATACATGATCACACATGCCAAGTATACTATTGTATACTCAACTACACAAAGTATATGTATTACATGGCCACATGCATGAATTATATGACGTTATGCGGTCAACATCATAGACATATAATTCAGTACACCGGTCAATTGACTCCGGTAAAGACCGACATTGACTCCAGCGTTGACAAACACTTAAAAAAAATCTAAATTAAAAAAAAAAATATTATAGTAAATTATTTATGGGTTTTCATGATTAAACGAAATTTTCTATTCAATATCCAAATATTTTTTATATATCTCTAATATATTAATTCTTATAATTAATTACTTTTTATTTTTCAAGCTAAAGTAAATAGTTAAATAAAAATCATTTATAATTATTTTCAAGATAAAAAAATTCATTTATAATAATCTTCAAGATATAAAATCATTTATAATGATTTTCAAGATATAAAACAATTTATAATTATTTTCAAGATATATATATATATATATAAATCTCTCATAATCAGATTATTTAATTACTACAAAATCAATAAAATCAAATTCAACTACTTTCATTAGAAAATAATATGCCAAATATTGAGTATATGACTCTTTACTCTAAATTTTGCATGGTAAATGTTATAAAAAAAATTTATACACTCTTTACTTTAAAATTTACATACTCAAAATAACATAGAAATAACAAAAAATTAACAATATTTACTTTTAACATATGAACATTTTCATTTTTACCCTCTTTTACATAATTACAATATGTTAAATTAATTTTTAGAAATTTTTTTTAAGGTTTGGGTTCTCTATATTACATTTAGGATATATTTAGGAAATAGATTCAAAATATCTTTAGATATTGAATTAACATATAAACAACAACAAAAAAAAATTCACAATATTTACTTTTAACATATGAACATTTTCATTTTTACCCTTTTTTACACAATTACAATATGTTAAATTAATTTTTAGAAATTTTTTTAAGGTTTGAGTTCTCTATTTTACATTTAAGATATATTTAGAAAATATATAAAAAATATTTAGATATTGAATAGAACATTTTTTAATTAATAAAAACCATAAATGATTTAATATAATAATTTCTTATTTTTAATTTTTAATTTTAGAAATTTTTTTTGGTCAATACCGGAGTCAACACCGGTCTTCACCGGAATTAATCAATCAGTGTACCAGATTGTATGTCTATGGTGTTGAACACATGACGTCATATAGTTTATGCATGTGACCATATAATACATATACTTCGTGTAGTTGAGTATACAATAATATAGTTGGTATGTGTGACTATGTATTCACCTATTCTTCATGTAGCTAGCCATCTTTTTTCTTTTAAAGATCTATGATCTTAAATATTTTGAAAAAGTAATAATGAATAAAAAAAAAGTCTACTGATGTTAATTCATGTGTTATCATCAGCATACATTACACATGGCCAAACACAAACTCACTATCACAAGGAAACTAGGCATGTCAAATGATGTCATCATGTATCAATGAACCATATCTATAACCCAAAAAAGTATTTTATTCGAAAATCTCAAGAAGCCCATCAAATCCCATCCCTTTTTAGTTTTTACTCACAAACCAAACACATTTAAATCAAGGCAATTAATTTGTTTTTTTATAACTCAAAATTATTATTATCATTATTTTTTTTGGTCAAACAACTCAAAATTAATTATTTCCAGTAATCGAGAGAAAGAGATGGAATAATAAATAATAATAAAAAAAACTAAAAAAAGGAAAAAAAAAAGGACCTTACAGCTTCAAAGGCCGAAACAGTTAACCCCTCCGTCGGAGCTCAGATCACGAGCCACCGTCACCCAGCTAAGTGACTCTGTGAGAAAAAGAAAGAGAAGCTTAAAGATGGTAGGAGTAGAAAAGAGATCCGAGATGATGCATAATCTGTTCGGCGATCAATCCGAGGAAGAAGAAGAGCTCGATTCCGAACATGAATCCAATCCTCAGCCTAATTACGCTTCCGTAACTCTCTCTCTCTCTCTCCCTCCTTCTTTATCTCCTTCGTTTCAGATTTTGCCACTGTTTTCTTTAATTTACACATTGGGAATGTTTCGATATGCGATTGGGGTTTCTCGGATTCTTGTCGCTTGGATTTTTAGGGTTTTAGGTGAATTGGCAAGAACCGTTGCAAAGTTTTTAGGCCTAATTCAGATTCAGCTCTTCTCATAGATCAAATAGACTATGATATCGGCGAATTCAAAGTGGTTCATGAGCTTTCTACTCCTTGGATTTTGTATGAAAGCTGCAATGTGATTTTATTCTCTGATTCTATGGCATTACGTACTCCATGATGTTGTTTCATTTCTTGCTTTTTCTATTAAACGATAAATTTTCTGGTGATATTGTGGCTGAACTTTTTTTAAATCAAAACACCCATAGGATGAGGCCGAGGGAGGGATGGAGCCTGAAGGAGAAGGTAGAGCTGAGGTTGAAGTTCACGGTGAGGCTGAAGCTGAGTCTGATGGGGAACAGGGCGATGTAGAACTTGATCCTGGAGAAAGTGAGGGTGAGAGAGAGCAGAGTTCACAGGAGGTTGATGTTGCTGATCCACATGAGGAGAGTGAAGCAAGAGATAGTGATAGTGATAACAAAGAAGAAGAACATGTTGGTAGAGTAGCCAAAAGCAGGAGACAGGCTGTTGTTGATAGTGGATCAGAGAGGTCTGGTGAAAAGCATTATGAGTCTGAAGATGAAGAGGTTGATCAGACTAGGAGTCCAAGGTACCCCTTTTTCCCTTTCTTTTATTTTTTTTGTTTCCTAGCTGTTTTGTAGTTTCTTTTGGACTTTGTGCTGGGCTTAGGATTTGATAATACTTGCTAGTCATCTGAGGTACCTTGAATTTTCATTTTTTTTTCTTCTTATGAATCACTTTGTCTCCTGTACATGAAAAAAATGGGATGGTGGGTAGATCACCTAGTGAGGAGAAGGAAGGGGCTCAAGTTGCACAGTCAGATGTAAATATCCGTAACGTATTTGGATCTTCGGATGATGAAGATGCAGACGAATATGTCCGGAATGACGTTGAGCAGGATGAACATGTGAGTCTTGCTTTCTAATATTACATTTCAGTTTACGTAATATCTGTTTCTTTTCCAGTGTTTGTTTCCTTTTAGAAACCATATGAATTTGCATGTATGTATGACGAGACGTGTAATTTTTTAGAGATCGCCTATCGAAGATGAAGAGGGCTCTGAAAAGGATCTGAGACCCGATGATACGGGGCTTGATGATGATATGGCCCCTGAAGAGGATCCTCAATACGAGTCAGAAGCTGAGCATGTTGAACCTAGGTACAGGGAGAAGCCAGTTGGCCCCCCTTTGGAAGTGGAGGTTCCTTTCCGCCCTCCTCCAGGTGATTCACTTAAGGTATACCTGCTTTATGTTGCTAAAATTTTCTTCGCAGACATGGCTTCAAATCAATAATGACCTATATGGTGTTTCCAAGTTATCAAAATGTGTCATGTCGTTGTGGTTTGGGGAGTGAGAGTGTCCTATTCAGCCTTATATCTGAAACCCCATCTTCTAGTTGTCCATCTGTGGTTATGATGTTCTATAGCAAAAATGCGCTTCCTCCCATTACCATCTTCTCTGTGATCTTTTTTCAGATGACCATGATAAAAGTTTCCAATATCATGGGAATTGATCCAAAGCCATTTGATGCCAAAACATTTGTTGAAGAAGACACATTCGTGACAGATGAACCCGGAGCAAAGAAGCGTATTCGTCTGGAAAATAATATTGTTCGCCATAGGTTTGTTAAGGGTCGAGATGGCAAAACATATGTAAGTGAACACTTCTTCGAAGCTTTCCGCTTTGAATTTTTCCATCAAAGCTGCCATGAAGCTATGTTTTTTGCGTATGGCAAGTACTTATGATCTACCAATTTCGTAAACTAGCGTCTCTTGGTATGTCTCTTGGTAAATAGAAATTGTTTTATGGTTAGTGATGTTAATATAGGTACACACTATTGATGCAATTCATGTATTTCATATTAATTTACTAAGTGCCATTCATCATGATGTCTCAGTTCTTCTATTTCTTTAGGCTTGGAATCCTACACATTAACAATATTTCTTACTTTATTTGCAAATGCACTGATTTTCTTCTACTTTTTCTGTAGTATACTAAAGTCACACTATGTTCGAATGCAGAGTGAAAGTAATGCTCGGTTTGTAAGGTGGTCAGATGGAAGTTTACAGCTATTGATAGGAAATGAAGTTCTTGATATAACTGAACAAGAAGCAAAACAAGACCAGAATCACCTCTTTACCAAACATGAAAAGGTGTTACTACTCCTTCTGTCTTAGTTAGCCATCTATTTGTAGTTGCTCCAGCCTCCTAGGAATTTAAAGCATCTATGGAATCAACAATCAACTAAATAATTTCAGAGGACCCGTACTAATCTCGATACTAAATGGCAAAAATTCTCATGAGGAAACTAAATGTCTCCTTCAATCCATCCAAATTATTAGTCTTGGTTCTGAGAATAAATCCAACTCTGCAATATCTCAAAGTGATGTCTTATCTGGATGTTGTTGTAGGGTATCCTTCAATCGCAAGGAAGAATTATGAAGAAAATGAGATTTATCCCATCATCTCTAACGTCAAATTCGCATAGGCTTTTAACTGCCCTTGTTGACTCGAGGCACAAGAAGGCCTTCAAAGTTAAAAACTGTGTCACTGACATTGACCCTGAGAGGGAGAAAGAGAAGAGAGAAAGGGTAACCTCTTAATTGATGAGCTCAGACAATCCAACGATATTTCTCTTGTAGGGTTTATAGACTTTTCTCATTTAATATCTCAATTTATGAAGGCGGAAGGCCAAAACCTCAAGGCTAGTACAAAGCTGAGTCAGGCGAGGGAGAAGGTCAAGCGCAAGTATCCACTTCCTGTTCAAAGGAGACAACTTTCCACCGGCTACTTGGAGGATGCTCTTGATGAGGTATGTTTAAGTAGTTTGTGTATATTGTGTTCTTCCAATTTCTAAAGCAAAGATACTAGTAAACGACTGATTTTTTCTTGGAACCAGGATGACGAGACAGACCACTATGGTTCTCACCGCTCAAACCGTGGCTATGAGGAGGATCTCGAAGCTGAAGCACTACGGGAACGCCGAATTCTGAACGCCAAGAAGGTAAACAAAATAAAAACATATATCTCTAGAATGCAAAAAAACACAATTAGAAATTATACTACTACTTAACTGCTTCTCGCTGCGGTTAAACCAGAACAAAGGCATTCCGGGGAGGTCTTCAATGAATTCGGCCAGACCTTCCAGACGTCAAATGGAGTATTCTGAGAGTGAGAGAGAGGAATCTGAATATGAGACGGAAGAAGAAGAGGAAGAAAAGTCACCGGCCCGTAATGAATATGAGGAAGATGCAGAAGAAGATGAGGAGGAAATAGACGGAGGAAAATCTAACAGATATTCAGATGAAGACGAAGAAGAGGAAGAGGCTGCGGTAAGCAAATTAGAACATTCTTTTATATTGTTGTTGTTGTCAAGGAGGAAAGTTCATTGAGATTGTAATGTGATGTTAATGTGTGGTGGTGGAATGTGCTTTATGCAGGGAGTTAAGGCAGAGAAGGATCACCGTGCAAGTGGCCGGAAAAGGAAAGGGATTGAGTCTGACGAGGAGGAGTCTCCACCGAGAAAAGCTCCAACACATCGCCGTAAGGCCATGATTGAAGACAGTGATGAAGATTAATCATTTTCTTTAAATCTTTCACTTCCCTTTCGTCAATTTTTCACAATGTAGTCTGGAATTAGACTCGTTTAAATCATGGGGGTCGTCGAGTTGATAAATTTTTGAATTCATGTAATAGTTGAAGTCTTGAAGATAATAACGTTCTGTAACGGTAATAAATAATTGATAATTTTTGATAAGCAGACAGTCTTTTGATAAACGTTGAGGAAATCTATCAAGAGATTATTATGTCTTGGGTTGAAAGACTGAAGAATACTCGGAAGCATATTACAATTTCCTTTTGCCGTGTCTTTTACCTGGAGCCCCGTTCAGTTTTATTTCGGTGGCAATCAAGGATTCTTCGTGCGATGAATTTGGACGATGCTTTCCTCACCGATTTTGGTGCTCGTCGGCGGCGAAGGTTGATGTCGGTACACTTCCGATGACTCATCAACATGTGTTGCAGTTGTATCTCATGTCGACATGTGTGTTTGGATAGAGTCCAATGTTAAACATCTTTTTACCGTAGATGTTATTCTGATGGGTTATGTTGGGCCTCAATTTTATTTCTGCACAAACTTGTAGGCTTTTTGGCCTTGGTTACCTTTTGTGGTTTAAAATAAAAGCAAAACACTTATGAGAAAGAAAAAAAAAGACAGAACGTTTCAGAAGCAAACATGAAGTTCCAAATACAGTAAAACCTCTATAAATTGATAAAGTCGGAACCATGACATTTTATTAATTTATAGAGAATTTAATTTATCTATAAATTAATAAAATATTAATTTATGAAAAGATTTTTCTTTATTTTCATAATTTTGAAATTTTATATTACAAAATAAAATATTTTTGTTATAATTCGCATTTTTATAGAATTTTCTTAATTTATAATCTTGCTATCGCAATAGGATTGATGTTAATAGTTTACTTAATTTTTTAGGTGAAAATGATAAATATTAAAAGTTTAGAGTTTACAAAAAATTATTGGTATTATCTTTCATGATAATGATGAAGTCGAATAACAAATTGTGGTGCTTTTAAAACCAATTACATGTAAAAAACAATTACCTCAACTTGGACTCTCTTCAATTTTTTGATGTGATTTGAGAAGACTATTAAAAAAAAAAAATACAATAAAAAAGATTAGAGATGAGCTCCAACTAAAATGCAAATTCAATAATAGACAAACAACAATTGATTCATATTTTACTAAATTTTCTTAAATATATATATATATATATATATATATATATTTAGTTTATATCATTTATGATATTGTTGGGACTATATTTTTATATAGAATTTTCAAAAAAATTATTATCTTATTATTTTATCGAATTGTATTATTTTTTACACCGGCCACTTTCAGGACAGAATTTTTATTTTAATTTATAGCAAGTATTAATTTATAGAGGTTCTATTGTATAAGTAGAGTTTTGACCCATATTAGCTTTTACTAATATTATAAAGCTCTTGATGTATTATTATGTAGCCCAAAAAAAATATCTAACACGTTATGTAAAATTTGGTGTTTACAATTAACAAGAAAAAGAAACAGTAATACTTAAAATTTCTACAATATTAAAAGAAATTCCATAAAAAAATTGGGTTAGTACAATGGTACAATTTATAATCTAATGGCTTTTCAGCGCCGTGCTGGTTGTTCAATGGAGTGTTCTTGCTCAAACCCCAAATAACAATCCGAAACCAAGATGAGTTTCGTATTCTGACCAAAAATAAATACGAAAAATTCAGCAATAATATATGCAGAAGTGTAAAAAGGAATGATTTAAGTTCGAGAAAATAAGAAGAAAATTCTACCTGGAAAGAGGTTACATTGGGAGGTAACTCCATACGGGTGGTCAGGCGACCGGTGAACGAAACTCTCTTCACAGCAAATAGCTCAGAAGTTGAAGTATCACCAAGAACCAACCACCAGGCTTCGTCTTTCACCTGTAACCCAAAATAAATGTGACGAATTCCAATACATTTTTGTTTCGAGCTCAAACTAGTCTGTGGTTAAAGTATTTAGTGAAACCTTTGGGAATCGAGGGGCCAACGCCCTTGAGCTATTCCTCTTTGATATCTTCTCAATTCTGATTTCCAGCATTGAAGGCATTTTTTTGCCATCAGAATCCTTCTTTTGGAGTCTCACATTCATTCGGATCCGCGGAAATCGTTGGAGATCCTAATTAAGACCAAAGAGTGTAGAGAATAGTTTGACTCCATGAGTGAAAAGTATTGGATGCAGAAAGAAACAGTTGCGGCCAATTTGTGGGTACCTGAGATAATCTTGATGCAGGGAAGTTTCCGGTTACGCTTTGTAGAGTTTCCTTTGGAATCTCTAATAGCTGATGCAGCGTGTGAATTCCTCTTGCGGTCAGAGATCCTAGAAGATCATCATTCATGCATGGGATCATCCATAATGACGAATCTTGATCGGACCACATACCCTATAATTAATCAGAGAACTGGCTTATGTAAAAGCGTTCTCCTTACTTGTGCAAAAGTGAAACGATTTGTACTGGTCCTACTTCCGAATAAATGGAACAAGCTAAGAGTAGTAATCTTCAGGATTTATTACCTGCATGACTATTTGCAAAAGGCGCATACACGTCAGCGAGCTTGAGAGCCATCCACTGTTTGCGCAGATATCAATCATGGCCTGGAGGATCCGAATGCTTTGATCCAGTACTGACTTTAAATCCGTGTTATAATCACTGATTGGGAGTGCCAACTGAGAAAAATGTGCCTGCTCATTGGATGACATGCATTAAAAAGACAGTAACAATCATAAACTCACTCAGTTTGGATTTTGTTTCATCCATCAATGCAAAATAATGTGAAAAAGTACATACCTGGAAGAGCAGATTCGCTTTGACATGAGGATCATCTAGATGGTTATTATCCACGGGATACCGAACTTTATCTGACAGTGTTTTGTTGTAATTTTCCTAAGGAAACAAAGGGGATAAACGAAAATTTTAGACAGCATATTACTGAGAATACTTTTGAAGACAAACCATACATTCGTCAAGTACAACAGTATAGACCATGAAACAGACCTCATTGTGCCGCACAGGAAGTTCATCATACTCAGAAGCACCAGCCAAGATATGCAAAAATGCCTAAAAGGCAGTGGTTAGAAGTCAAAGAAAACAAAAAAAGAATAATCAAGATCATATGTTGGATCAACTTCTTACTTCAAGCGATGTGTCAGAACCTATATTAGAGCCAAACATAGACACGGTCATGTAGCAAAGGTAATACTGTGACGCTATTGTACCCAGCATCATAGGCTCAACACTATTTTCATTTACTTTGAGGCATCCACTGTCTTCAAGATCATCAAATGTGTTTTGCACCAATCTACACAAAAAAAAGTAGCCCACATATACCAACGTTACAATGGTTCTAATAAGAGAAATATTCTTCATGTAATAAATTTGCTTTTTACCTTGATAAGTAGGAACAGACTGTTTCGTCTTGAGTACCTTCTAGCCCATAGTAAGCAGGATTAGCCATCTGTTACATCAATACCACATTGCGTCATGAACAGGGTATTCTGCAGTAACAGAAAAATCTGAAAGTAAAATGAGAATCTGGCTGCAGGTGTGGAGAGTTTCCACGTCCGTGCTTTGAAACTGATTTTGGATTTAGCACAATATTTCATGGAACCAGAATCAATTTCTCAAGTTTGAATCTCGCTTTTTGATAGAACTGAAGCATATTTACCAGTCTACGGAACAGATATGTCCATGTAAGATAATGCACTGCATCTTCTTTGTTGCCTATTGTTCCAGATACTATTTCTGCATTGAAGTGATCGTGCAGCTTCTCTTTCAAGCTACTTTCTACGGGGAATGGTTCGTACAAGAACTGCATGCAGAGAAAATATGATATCGTTAAGGTAAATTGTTGCAAAGGATACTAAAAATTGCCAAATAATCCAATTGAGCTCGACCTTTTTGTAAAAGCTTTTTTTAGGTTCATGTACAAGAATGACCGCTTTCCCATGTTGGTCAAATTGCGGACGCCCTGCACGTCCCATCATTTGCAAGATCTCTGTAAGAGGGAAGTCAACATATCTTTTGGTTTTCCCGTCAAAATATTCCGTTCCCTGATAAGAAACATTGCCAAAAACACAGTATTAAAGAGAATAGACAATGCATTAGCGGAGAAAATCTAAGAAGGTGATCCCAAACATTATAATAGCAGAGAACCTTATTTTACCTTTATAATAACTAAATGAGCTGGTAGGTTCACTCCCCATGCCAAGGTACTTGTTGAGACCAAAACCTGTAATGGAAGCATGGAATCCATCATCAATCGTAATGTAAGAATGTAACCATGGATACGGTAAAGGCAGGAGAGAGCATATGTTGATGAAATTGCCTGAATCTTGTTGTTCGTGAAAAGCTCTTCTACTGCAGATCTATCGTGGTCGTTTAAACCTGCATGATGCAATCCGATGCCGAATTGCAATGTATGTCGAAGGTTCTGGTCAGTTATCTGTGAGAGGACCATCTGCAAGTCTTCCTCTGACACACTCAGAAATTGCCGGGGATGTTCGTCAGAGGCAGCAAACTTCATTTCATAGGAAAAGAAGATAAAAATTAGAGTAATATAGTCAAAAGATGATTTGGTATCTGAATATGATGATAAATCATGCCTGAATTAGATCCAGTGCGGTAAGCCTTGTCTGTCTACGAGATGAAACAAAGATAAGAACAGGTTTTGTAGGTGAATGGGTACATATGGCTGCATATGCTGGCTTGTTCATGCTATTCATCCTTGGGCAGTAGTACTTTCCAGGATAACCCTGAAAGCAAAAAACAAGGTTAATACTGGAAATCTCATGCTTGTACGGTTTCCTCGGATAGCTTTTAACCACCCACCGAAAATGGTAACTAAACAGCACAAGAGACTTAAATTTTTGATAGTCAAATACAGTCTAGGAGAGACGTACATACAGTTTTTGTTTAAGTATTGTATTAACTGTTTGCAACCTTACCTGAATATGAACTTCAATTGGTACAGGCCTGACGCTTGGTTTAAAATTGAAAAGTCCGATCTCCCCGACACCCAACCAGTCAGCCAAATCACTGAATGAAAAGCGACCATCAAGTCAAATCTAAACTTACGCTGGCCCAAGAAGTCAAATGCTACAACCAGAAGATTTCAGCACACAGAACTTGAGAGAATAAGTTAAATTAACAATATTCATATCTTGGAACTGTAATTCAGGGAAACGGCTACAAAAAGAACTGAGAATAAATAAGACTAAAACTGAAAGTCCTTCACAAACATATCACACAATAAGCATACTCAAAGAAAATACATAGAAAAAAAGCATATTCAAAGAGACATGGAAGTGTAAATACAAACCCTGCATTTGCCAGAGCTGTCGAAAGACCAACAAACCGGACGGAGCGCTCTGTCTGTGATGATATATATCTCATCCTAGACACAATAACCTGGAAACAAAATGTAGATCGAAAATAAATAGTGTGGATAACAGAAGTACTAAAAAACCTGTTGCCGAAAAGGTATCAGCTCTTCACCAACTCTATAGATATATTACAGGTGTCATGATACAACTGGAAACTTCTAACCAATGGATGGAGCTTAGCATAAGAATTTAGACATGGATATAATCGTTTCTAAGCTTCTACCTCAAGTATGGGTCCTCTGTCGGCTCCAAGCAAGTGAATCTCATCCAAAATAACAAGGCCGACCTATATCACCAGAACATCATAAGTACAGTTCACAAACAAGGCAAGCCAATACAGCAATCTATTGACAAAAAAAATTACCTTTTTGACATAACTTCGAGTATGCCAATTACGACTAATGCCATCCCATTTTTCAGGGGTAGATATGATGATATCTGCGGACAAGAGAGCTACTAAATCTGGAGTGTAATCTCCAGTCATTTCGACCTGTCCAAATGCAAGTGTTAGGAATAACATTTGGTAGCCAAAATACACAGCAATCATGGAAGTCTGCAAAATGTATTGATGCTCCGAGGCAATGCCCGCATACCATTTCTTTTCCAAGTGGAGCAACAAGATGCTTTTTCCAATCATTCATCCTTTCTCGAACAATAGCCTTCAGTGGTGCTATGTAAACAACCTGGATGCCACAAAAATTTAGGCATCTTCAATAACATAATAGAACACTGGAAACTAATCCATGATTTGGTATAATTTTAGAGATTCATATCTTCATTTCAATAGATAGATTCAGCAAAAAGCCGGTCATTCAGCTGAAACAAAATCATGTACAATAAACAGAAAAGTTAACTGGAAGTTTGGAACTAAATAATTAGCAAGCGTTAGAAGACTGACAACTCATACCTTCATATCAGGCTGGGTACTGAAGAGACGCAACATTGCAAGTTCAGCAGATATAGTTTTCCCACTTCCAGTTGGAGCTCCTACAAGAACATTGTTGTCTGTGTGATATAACACATGAAAAATCTGCAACACCAAACGATCAAATTTTCGGTTAACTAAAACAAGAGTAACATTTATGACAAAAATCAGGAAAGCAACAGGGGGAATATGCTCAAACCTGAGTCTGTATTGGATTAAAATGCGAAAATTTGTAAAGCGATTCATACAATCTATTCCCAAGAGAAGTCACAGGGAGAGGTTTTAAGTCTAAAAGCTCTGTGTGAGACGTTCGTGCCTGAATGAAGAAGAATATTAGGATTACCTTACAGATTAATTAAGCGTAGAAATGATCTTGTAATTATTTCTGAAACAGCAACCTCTAGAAGAAATATACCTCTGGTAGTGTAAGATTGTGGAAAGAGATTGTGAAGAAAGATTCTGCATGCAACCAAGAATCAGAAACCGCATGAACATAGTATTGAGGTGGATGTGGTTCAAATATCGGCACAGTAAAAGAAAGCTTCTGCGGTTCCCCTCTAGCCATCCGCTTCGTTAGTGTGAAAAGATCTGAGTGGTAGATATAATCATTCTCTGTGTCCTGTTGAAGAAATAGCACAAGAAAAGCGTTACTATGGAATTATATCAACACTGCCAACAGAGTAAGCAATATTGAAGAAAGAACATCGTTAATTAACTAGCAAACATTTTACAAATGGCATCTAGCACAGAATATTGTCTATTCCTAGTGGTTAGTAGTGCTATAAGATGAGATACTAAATCGTACAAACAGCTCATTCTTTGCCAATGCAACATATATGTCTTAACGGGAAATATATATTAGTACCTCAATGAGAATCCACCAACGAAGAGCAGCACCATGAAAACGATCCTTCCATATGAAATCTGGAGTTATAAGCAAATCCACCTGAAAATGGCAACAAAATAGATGATATTAGATAAGTTTTCATCTGAAAGATAAAAAATTATTGAAGAATCTGTTCATTAGCTACCTTCAATACAGTGCGTGTAATTGGACTAACAGTAGCTTCCAACTGAATTGAAGGAAAATATCCTAGATGCTGCTTGACCAACTGAATTGAAGGAGAGAGCCACAAAATGTCAGTACTCTTTTTTCTCCCCATATATACATGCACTAACTTAGTGATTTAAGATGTATATACCCTTCCCCCAGGATTGTAACGAATCAACGCTCCAATGTCTTTTTCCTCCATCTCATACAGACGGTCTAAGTCAGCCCCTCGCTCTTCAAGTTTTCTTAATGTCTGATCATTTGAGATGAATTAGAGAAAATTACTACATATCACAAGTAAAAATAGCATTCAGAAGCTTACATCAAAAGGTAGGTCCCTATCGAATTGCCGAAGAGGATGTTGATGGGGCCATAGTTGACGATCAACTGCCTTGCAGTATTCCAACATAAATAAAGTCATCTCACACCATCCTTTGCGCAAGCATATCTCAAACAGAGCACGCATTATACGTGCTAAACTAGCACTAATGTATGAAGCATCAGAGACCAGAGAAAAGGCATCAATTGATCCACGGGATATGTACAACTGTAGATCATAAGGTCAGTATATCAGAACACAATATTAACCGTCCGTTCATCTCATAGTCATAGGTATAATATTGCAATGATAGTGACAGTCAATCACCTGAATAAGAATTGAGATTTTTCCATGTTTGTTAGAAGGTCCTCCCTTAACTTCTAAAGGACAGCAGGAGCGTGCAAGAGTCTCAAGTTCATTCTGCTCTTCCTCTCTTACCACAATATTGTCAAATTCAGAAGAATGGGCAACCATATCAATTATCTATACCAGAGAATTTGAAATCAGTAAGTAATGGAAAATCTTTAGTTACACAGCAAAGAAGAACAAGGAAAATATACAAAACAACAGAATGATTATAACAAACCTCGCTTTCATTCATGTGCCGCTTCAACATTTCGTTGTATGTTTCAACACTAGAATATTGAATATAGAAGTGACTTGCAACCCGTCCAAGCTCGGTACAGTAAAAATTTCCGCTTTTCTCGTCGAACCTCATCATCTTAGCTTTGTCCAGTGAACGTGCAGCATCAGCCACAAGGGCTCGTTGCTTCAACGATAAAGAAGGATCGGCAATTATCTGTGAGAGTAGAACTGTCAGAATGGTTTTAGGCACATATATAATTGGAGCATAATCCCATCAGGAGTGTCATACTATGATATGATTCAAAAACACACTCTAACTCAAACAAAATCTAGAACTAAGATCTCCATGTACACCACTAGAGCTTACAAAACGTAAAGTTTTAAATATTAATCACCAAAATGCAAAGAATAACGCACCTCGTCCCATCCAACGCCATAAGCCAAAGGATTTAACTTCATCCGAATTGACAAATATGTATATCCAAGCCAAGCACAGGCTTCCTTTACATTAGTCACAGTTCCCAATACCACTTCTGCGTTTAAATTATCTTTCAAGGAGCTTATGAACTGCAAATAAGAATTACAATGAAGCTTCAGCTTCAGGCCAAAGATATTGAGAGATTAAACTACAAATGCAGGTTTCTGCACTAAGATGACAGACCGAACCACTATTAGGTTTCTGTCCAAATACCTGACTTTCTATGGGAAGCTGACTCGTCAGCAGCCGGAGATAGTATGCTAGCTTGTCATGGGATGTGATGATAATTCCCTCACCACTCTTATCAAACTGTGGTCTCCCAGCCCTTCCAAAGATCTAAACGCATATAATAGCATGACACATTTATACCAAAGATATAACAATCTCATACCCTTTTCTAACAAAGTACTTTTCCTTTACCTGCATGACATCAAGCATTCCCAAGTCTTTCCACCCACCAGCCTTGGCATCATACAATTGAGTTCCCTGGAAATCAACCAAACATATTGAGCTATAAAGTACTGTGAGATAGACTATAGTTGCACATAAGAAGACCGCTTGTTGATCTCCCAAAAGAGAAACTTTTCTTTCCACAGATTAGAGTGAATTTCGGCTATACAAAAAACCACCACATAAGCATACCTTAATTACGACTGTGTGTGCAGGCAGATTAACACCCCACGCAAGAGTTGCAGTGCAAACAAGCACCTGTATGACCAAAACAAGTTCAGGAATATAAGTATTTAAATAGTAAAGAGCAAGCAGACAAAAATGTTTTGTACCTTTAAGAGACCATCAGAAAACAGCCTCTCCGTAAGTGTTCTATCAGATCGCAACATCCCCGCATGATGAATTCCGAAGCCAGCTTCAAAGAATTTGACAACATCCTTATTTCTGGACTTCATAACGTCTTTCTGAGATACATCAAAAACAATCCTGAGAAATTAACACCAACAATCACGTTAAAAAGATAATGTATACTCCATTTTTTTTTACCTTCATCAGTTGAAATTGAGGATGAGTCTCATTAACGAACAAATCCAGATTTTCATATTGCCGGGCAAGATCAACCTGCCAAATTAAAAAAATTAAGTCATGTACTTCTAGATCTGGATTCTGAAATCCTTTGAAAATCCATATTTTCAGCGAGATCATCTTCATACACAATATTTAAGATTTCAGGAAACCCACAATCACAAATGCATGCGTTTTGGAGACATCAGGTAAAAAGTAGAAGCTGAATATANAGCATTCCCAAGTCTTTCCACCCACCAGCCTTGGCATCATACAATTGAGTTCCCTGGAAATCAACCAAACATATTGAGCTATAAAGTACTGTGAGATAGACTATAGTTGCACATAAGAAGACCGCTTGTTGATCTCCCAAAAGAGAAACTTTTCTTTCCACAGATTAGAGTGAATTTCGGCTATACAAAAAACCACCACATAAGCATACCTTAATTACGACTGTGTGTGCAGGCAGATTAACACCCCACGCAAGAGTTGCAGTGCAAACAAGCACCTGTATGACCAAAACAAGTTCAGGAATATAAGTATTTAAATAGTAAAGAGCAAGCAGACAAAAATGTTTTGTACCTTTAAGAGACCATCAGAAAACAGCCTCTCCGTAAGTGTTCTATCAGATCGCAACATCCCCGCATGATGAATTCCGAAGCCAGCTTCAAAGAATTTGACAACATCCTTATTTCTGGACTTCATAACGTCTTTCTGAGATACATCAAAAACAATCCTGAGAAATTAACACCAACAATCACGTTAAAAAGATAATGTATACTCCATTTTTTTTTACCTTCATCAGTTGAAATTGAGGATGAGTCTCATTAACGAACAAATCCAGATTTTCATATTGCCGGGCAAGATCAACCTGCCAAATTAAAAAAATTAAGTCATGTACTTCTAGATCTGGATTCTGAAATCCTTTGAAAATCCATATTTTCAGCGAGATCATCTTCATACACAATATTTAAGATTTCAGGAAACCCACAATCACAAATGCATGCGTTTTGGAGACATCAGGTAAAAAGTAGAAGCTGAATATATAAAGGTAAAATATCATGTACCAGTTTCTCAGCTGTTTTTGAAGTGTCTTTTCGGGAATGAACAAAAATCATCGCTTGATGACCTTGTTTAATTGAATCAACAACCTAACATGAAAGCATTACCAGGCTGATAAGTGACTTGTCCATTTTCACATAAATAAAAAAGAGTCTTTCCTCGAGATAGAGACCTTTTTGTAGCATATCTCATTTAACAATACGTTTCTAGCAGCAAAGTTATGCTCAGTGATGCCTATGTACTGTTGAGCTAAGGGAACTGGGCGATAACTCGAATCAAAATAGAAGAGGCCCGTGTCTGGATTCACTCGTAGAAACTGAGCAACCTGGAATCCACCCCACAAAAAGGTTAAAACTTTTAATCGACGCTAATTTCCTGAGACTAAATAAGATACGTGAAGTAAAACATCGTGACCGATATATCTCATGTTGCAAAAGACCTGTAGGTAGCTAGGTAAAGTGGCTGACAGGCCTACAATTCTTATCATTGTCTGTGTTGACTCCACCTGACAAACAAAGCAAAAGTCAGCCAGATGTTAACCTGCTGCACATAAGGTGTGCAATTACAACTTCAAGAATTACTTTAGGAAAACTAATTTTCACGGCCAAGACATTACCTGACGAAGGGTCCGAGCAACTAGGGCCTCTATCACTGCACCTCTGTCATCATTCAGAAGATGCACTTCATCAATGATCAATAGTTTTACTAGCATTGACAATGACATGTCACTGCTTTTGCGAGTAATGACATCCCATTTCTCTGGTGTTGTCACTATCATCTGATTCACAATTGATAAATAGACAGGTAAATATCAGTTCCGACATGTCTCCACAAGAAACTTAAGCACAGTTAAAATGAAACCTGAGTCTCTTCAAGTTCAGTCTTCGTGAGTTGCATATCCCCTGTAAGCTCCTTCACAACCATATTTAATGGAGCCAGACGACGGCTAAATGCTGACGTGACCTCTGCCGCTAAAGCCTACAAAGAACAAAATCTTCAAAATAAAATATTAACAAAAAAAACATCCATAAGATTATAGTAACCTGTTTTTTACCTTCATAGGAGCTACATAAACAATCTTAAACTCGTTTTTGTGCAAGTAGCCATCCCTGAAGTGTTGTTTGATCTGCAAGATCATTTCAAAAATATGAAATAAATAAGTGTGATTATAACAATATATCACCTTTTCTACAACATAAATCACACTTTCTACAATATATCAACCAGGGAATTGAAAACTTACCTCATGTAGAACAGAAATCATAGCTATATTCGTTTTACCAGCTCCTGTTGGAGCACAGACCTACATAGTGCAGAATATAGTTATGCTTGAGTAGGTAACTGGCGTTATCGTTCGGTATGGACATAAGTTATTCATATGACTCACCAATATATTCTCATTGGTGTGGTAAACTGTCTGAAATATGCGACTCTGAATACGGTTTAAGGACTTGTAACCATGAAAAGCAGCTTGAGCGAAGTCATCTAACTCTTTTATCTCAATCTAGAAACATGTAAGAATGTATAGTTAGATGCATGCAATCTGGCAGAAAAAACTACAATGCCATCCATATCAGAAAAAGCAGTAAAATGTGTGGAGAAAATACTTGACGATAACTTTTCGGCATGAAAAAAATGTCAATTTAAGAAATTTTCATCTGCCACTGGATATGGATGAGACGTACCAGCTTCTCGCCAGGTTTCATTTGTGCAGTAGGGGTTGGCGGGATAAAGACTTCCTCATATCCTTTTAAGTGCTTCCTTACAGTACCTTGAGGAAGGGCCAATGCAAGAGAATTCGCTTCTCCAGAACCGATCAAATCCTCAAATGCAGTCTTCTTTTCACTTGCCTCAAGTAAAGAAGAAAAATTGGCCTCTGATAGTTCACTCTCTAAACCAAGC